>NC_067245.2:67994108-68294325 GCF_019359855.2 Lolium perenne
GTTTCTTCTATTGAAACATATTTTTATTCTGCCACATCTTATGTACTTTACTTGGAGCGTCTGTGTGCTTTTATTTTCGTTTTTGTTATTTTCATTCTCTGAATAAATGCTTGTGTGGGAGAGAGACACGCTCCGCTGGTTCATATGAACACATGTGTTCTTAGCTTTTAATGTTCATGGCGAAGGTTGAAACTGCTTCGTTAATTGTTATATGGTTGGAAACAGAAAATGCTACATGTGGTAATTGGTATAATGTCTTGAATAATTTGATACTTGGCAATTGTTGTGCTCATATAGATCATGTTTAAGCTCTTGCATCATGTACTTTGCACCTATTAATGAAGAACTGCATAGAGCTGGTTAAAATTTGGTTTGCATGATTGGTCTCTCTAAGGTCTAGATATTTTCTGGTAAAGGTGTTTGAACAACAAGGAAGACAATGTAGAGTCTTATAATGCTTGCAATATGTTCTTATGTGAGTTTTGTTGTACCGGTTCATACTTGTGTTTGCTTCAAACAACCTTGCTAGCCTAAGCCTTGTATTGAGAGGGATTACTTCTCGTGCATCCAAATACTTGAGCCAAAAACTATGCCATTTGTGTCCACCATACCTACCTACTACATGGTATTTCTCTGCCATTCCAAGTAAATACTTCGTGTGCTACCTTTAAACAATTCAAAAGTTATTACCTCTTATTTGTGTCAATGTTTTATAGCTCATGAGGAAGTATGTGGTATTTATCTTTCAATCTTGTTGGGCAACTTTCACCAATGGACTAGTGGCTTCATCCGCTTATCCAATAATTTTGCAAAAAGAGCTGGCAATGGGGTTCCCAGCCCCAAATTAAATAACTTTCATAATCTTACAAATAGACACTCCTCCATGGTATGTGATTGTTGGACGGCACCCGAGGATTCGGTTAGCCATGGCTTGAGAAAGCAAAGGTGGGGAGGAGTGTCATCTAAATAAAACTAAAATAAAAAGGCACTCCTTCATGGTATGAGATTGTTGGTAGGCACCCGAGGATTCGGTTAGCCATGGTTTGTGAAAGCAAGGTTGGAAGGAGTGCCACCCAAAAATAAAAATCTTTCATGGGAGCCGCTCTTTGAAAGTCTGTCTGTCAAGGGGGTTAGAGTGCCCACTACCATTCGTTGACAACAACAAACACCTCTCAAAAATTTACTTTTATGCTCTCTTTATGATTTCAAAACTTGAAAAGCTCTAGCACATGATTTATCCATGCTTCTCTTTGCGAAGGGACATTCTTCTACTTTTATGTTGAGTCAGTTTACCTACTTCCTTCCATCTCAGAAGCAAACACTTGTGTTAACTGTGCATTGATTCTTACATACTTGCATACTTGCATTCATCATATTACTTTGTATTGACAATTATCCATAAGATATGCATGTTGAAAGTTGAAAGCAACTACTGAAACTTAAATCTTCCTTTGTGTTGCTCCAATGCCTTTACTTTGAATTTATTGATTTATGAGTTAACTCTTATGCAAGACTTATTGATGCTTGTCTTGAAAAGTACTATTCATGAAAAGTCTTTGCTATATGGTTCAGTTGTTTACTCATTATCTTTATCATTGCTTTGAATCACTTCATTCATCTCATATGCTTTACAATAGTATGATCAAGATTATGTTGGTAGCATGTCACTTCAGAAATTATCTTTGTTATCGTTTACCTACTCGAGGACGAGTAGGAACTAAGCTTGGGGATGCTGATACGTCTCCAACGTATCTATAATTTCTGATGTTCCATGCTTGTTTTATGACAATACCTACATGTTTTGTTCACACTTTATATCATTTTGATGCATTTTCCGGAACTTACCTATTAACAAGATGCCGAACTGCCAGTTCCTGTTTTCTGCTGTTTTTGGTTTCAGAAATCCTAGAAAGGAAATATTCTCGGAATAGGACGAAACCAACGCCCAGTATCTTATATTTGAAGGAAGCTTCCAGAGCACCGAAGAGGGGCCAGAAGAGAGGCCCAGGGCCACCACACGGGGTGGCGGCACGACCAAGAGGGGGCACGCCCCCCTGTTGTGTGGCTGCCCCGTAGCCCCTCCGACTCCGACTCTTCGCCTATTTAAGCCTTCCTGACCTAAATCTTCGAGACGAATAAGCCACGGGACGAGAAACCTTCCAGAGCCACCGCCATCGCGAAGCCAAGATCTGGGGGATAGAAGTCTCTGTTCCGGCACGCCGCCGGGACGGGGAATTGCCCCCGGAAGGCATCTCCATCGACACCACCGCCATCTTCATCAACGCTGCTGTCTCCCATGAGGAAGGAGTAGTTATCCATCGAGGCTAAGGGCTGTACCGGTAGCTATGTGGTTAATCTCTCTCCTATGTACTTCAATACAATGATCTCATGAGCTGCCTTACATGATTGAGATTTATATGATGAGCTTTGTATCACTATTCATCTATGTGCTACTCTAGTGATGTTATTAAAGTACTCTATTCCTCCTCCATGATGTAATGGTGACAGTGTGTGCATCATGTATTACTTGGCGTAGTTTATGATTGTGATCTCTTGTAGATTATGAAGTTAACTATTACAATGATAGTATTGATGTGATCTATTCCTCCTTTCATAGCCTGATGGTGACAGTGTGCATGCTATGTTAGTACTCGGTATAATTGCGTTAGTCTATCATGCACTCTAAGGTTACTTAAATATGAACATCGAATGTTGTGGAGCTTGTTAACTCCGGCATTGAGGTGCTCTTGTAGCCCTACACAATTAATGGTGTTTGTCATCCAACAAGAGAGAGTAGAGTGGTTTTATTATGTGATCAATTTTGAGAGTGTCCACGAGTGAAAGTATGATCCCTAGGCCTTGTTTCCGAATATAAAAGTTACACCACAAAGATTCCTATCTCCCACGTCAACTGCACGCCAGCAAACTATTTTCTGGTGCCATTGCCGGGGAGGTCACCATTTATTTACTGTTCTACTGCATGTTTACTCGCTGCCATATTTTATTCAGATTGCTATTACCACTCATATTCATCCATACCACTTGTATTTCACTATCTCTTCGCCGAACTAGTGCACCTATACATCTGACATGTGTATTAGGTGTGTTGGGGACACAAGAGACTTCTTGTATCGTGATTGCAGGGTTGCTTGAGAGGGATATCTTTGACCTCTTCCTCCCTGAGTTCGATAAACCTTGGGTGATTCACTTAAGGGAAACTTGCTGCTGTTCTACAAACCTCTGCTCTTGGAGGCCCAACACTGTCTACAGGAATAGAAGCGTGCGTAGACATCACCAACCGGGCTACCGCGTCCCCGCCGGCTGGAGCCTAAGCGCCGGAGGCGTGCCGGTCCCTCCCGTCCCTCAGGGTACTGCGCGTCGGGCGGCCATCACGAACCACTACTACCTCGATCTCACGCCGGAGCAGCGGATGAATCCCCACTGGCATCCCGATAACCGGCATAATTGGGACGCCTTCTTCATCAATCGGCGTGACAGGGCGCTCGCCAGGTATGAGGAGGACGGTCTGCCTCCTGGGAACTTCCACGAGGCCGGCCGTCGGCTATGGTGGTACGGCCGGACTCTACAGAGCGTCATGGACTACATCACGGCCGGCGATATCCCCCGCATGCGCTACCCTTAGTTCGAGCCACGAGCGCCGCCCGGCGACAGCGACGACGACAACAGCGATGACAACGGCGGCAACTTAGAAGGCGACGACTACCAGTACAACGGCGGCGACTATGAAGACTACGAGTATGCATATTATACGCCTAGGCAGGAGTATGACTAAGTCACTCCAAATTTCATGTATCATCAGTGGTATTTATGGCATGGCCAATCAATTTGGGCAATGCTAGATCCACCAAATCCCATGCAATTACGGCTCCTATAGTCCTTTTCCCATTATACGCCTTGGCAGGAGTATGACTTAGTCACTCCAAATTTCATGTATCATCAGTGGTATCTCGAATCAATCGAATCATTCGAAAATGGACACCAAACACATCACAGATAATATAATTCACATGATCCATTCAACAAAGTTTGGTACAATAAATTATTACACATCATTTCTTCCCTTGTGTCCCTGCTTGCTTACGGTTGAGCCATATCCATGGAGCATCCTCATCATTTAACTTAATGCTTGGGTCGGTGTTCACTTTGAAGGGCGGAATTTCACCAAACATATTATAATCTTCTGACATGTCTGTCTTGCCCTCCACTCCCACGATATTTCTTTTCCCTGAAAGAACAATGTGGCGCTTTGGATCATCGCATGATGTACTGATCGTTTTCTTATCTTTCCGTTTCCTCGGTTTGCTACTCATGTCCTTCACATAGAAAACCTTAGCGACATCTTTCGCTAGGACGAATGGTTTGTCAAGGTAACCAAGATTGTTGAAATCCACCATTGTCATTCCGTATTGCTGGTCCACCTTTACCCCACCTCCTGTTAGCTTGAACCATTTGAACCAGAACAAAGGGACCTTAAAGGAGGGTCCATAGTCAAGTTCCCATATCTCCTCTATGTAACCATAATATGTGACCTTTTGCCCATCCTCGGTTGTTGCATCAAAGCGGACAACACTGTTTTGGTTGGTGCTCTTTTTATCTTGGGCGATCGTGTAAAATGTATTCCCATTTATCTCATACCCTTGGAAAGTCGTTATAGTCGAAGATGGTGTCTTGGCCAACATGTACAGCTGATCTACAACATGATCGTCATTCATTAAATGTTTTCTCAACGAACTGCCGAAAGTCTCCATGTGTGCCTTCGTAATCCAGGATTCAGGCTTCCCCGGGTTGTCCTCGCGTAAAATATTCTTGTGTTTCTCAAAGTACGGAGCCACCAAGCTGGAATTGGTCAGAACTGTGTGGTGTGCTTCAGTCATAGAATGGCCGTCCATACATATCGTTGATTTCCTGCCGATCATGCCTTTTCCACTTAGTCTCCCCTCGTGTCGTGATCGAGGAAGACCAATCGGCTTAAGGTCAGGAACAAAGTCAACACATAACTCAATTACCTCCTCATTTCCATAGCCCTTGGCAATGCTTCCTTCTGGCCTAGCACGGTTACGAACATATTTCTTTAATACTCCCATGAACCTCTCAAAGGGGAACATATTGTGTAGAAATACCGGACCGAGGATGGAAATCTCTTCGACTAGGTGAACCAAGAGGTGCATCATAATATTGAAGAAGGATGGTGGGAACACCAATTCGAAACTGACAAGACATTGGACCACATCGTTTTGTAGCCGTGGTAGATCTTCTGGATTGATTACCTTCTGAGAGATTGCATTGAGGAATGCACATAGCTTCACAATGGCTACTCGAACATTTTCCGGTAGGAGCCCCCTCAAAGCAATCGGAAGCAATTGCGTCATAATCACGTGGTAGTCGTGAGACTTCAGGTTTTGGAACTTTTTGTCCGCCATGTTTATTATTCCCTTTATATTCGACGAGAATCCAGACGGGACCTTCGTACTGCTCAGGCATTCAAAAAAGATGACCTTCTCTTCTTTGGTCAGAGCGTAGCTGGCACGACCTTGAAACCATTCCGGATGCCGGTCATTAGGGTCTTTCAAACGTTGCTGGTCCTGCCGTGCTTCCTTTGTATCATTTGTCTTCCCATACACGCCCAAGAAGCTTAGGAGGTGATACGTCTCCGACGTATCGATAATTTCTTATGTTCCATGCCACATTATTGATATTATCTACATGTTTTATGCACACTTTATGTCATATTCGTGCATTTTCTGGAACTAACCTATTAACAAGATGCCGAAGTGCCAGTTCCTGTTTTCTGCTGTTTTTGGTTTCAGAAATCCTAGTAACGAAATATTCTCGGAATCGGACAAAATCAACGCCAAAGATCTTAGAATCCCCGGAAGCATCCAGAACACACGAGAGGGACCAGAGGGGGGGCACAGGCCCACCAAACTACATGGTGGCGCGGCCTAGGGGGGCCCGCGCCCCCCTATGGTTTGGCCAGCCCTTCGACCCTCCTGCGCCGCCTCTTCGCCTATATAAAGCCCCTGTCGCGAAAACCCTGAGACGATTGACAAAAACCACAGAAACCTTCCAGAGCCGCCGCCATCGCGAGGCCAAGATCTGGGGGACAGGAGTCTCTGTTCCGGCACGCTGCCGGAGTGGGGAAGTGCCCCCGGAAGGCTTCTCCATCGACACCGCTGCCATCTCCACCGCCATCTTCATCACCGCTGATGCTCCCATGAGGAGGGAGTAGTTCTCCATCGAGGCTCGGGGCTGTACCGGTAGCTATGTGGTTCATCTCTCTCCTATGTACCTCAATACAATAATCTCATGAGCTGCTTTACATGATTGAGATTCATATGAGTTTGTATCACAATTTATCTATGTGCTACTCTAGCAAAGTTATTAAAGTAGTTCTATTCCTCCTGCACGTGTGTAAAGGTGACAGTGTGTGCACCGTGTTAGTACTTGGTTTATGCTATGATCATGATCTCTTGTAGATTGCGAAGTTAACTATTGCTATGATAATATTGATGTGATCTATTCCTCCTACATATGCATGAAGGTGACAGGCTATGTTAGTACTTGGTTTAGTCTTTTGATCTATCTTACACTATAAGGTTACTAAAATATGAACAAATTGTGGAGCTTGTTAACTCCGGCATTGAGGGTTCGTGTAATCCTACGCAATGCGTTCATCATCCAACAAGAGTGTAGAGTATGCATTTATCTGTTCTGTTATGTGATCAATGTTGAGAGTGTCCACTAGTGAAAGTCTAATCCCTAGGCCTTGTTCCTAAATACTGCTGCGTTACTACTGCTTGTTTACTGTTTCACTGTGTTACTACTGCTGCAATACTACCACCATCAACTACACGCCAGCAAGCTATTTTCTGGCACCGTTACTACTGCTCATATATATTCATACCACCTGTATTTCACTATCTCTTCGCCGAACTAGTGCACCTATTAGGTGTGTTGGGGACACAAGAGACTTCTTGCTTTGTGGTTGCAGGGTTGCATGAGAGGGATATCTTTGACCTCTTCCTCCCTGAGTTCGATAAACCTTGGGTGATCCACTTAAGGGAAAACTTGCTGCTGTTCTACAAACCTCTGCTCTTGGAGGCCCAACACTGTCTACAGGAAAGGAGGGGGAACGTAGACATCAAGCACTTTTCTGGCGCCGTTGCCGGGGACCTGAAGGAACAAGCTTTCCTCCCTCGTCAACCACGCGCCAGTCCTGGACAGCATCAAGCACTTTTCTGGCGCCGTTGCCGGGGAGGAAAGGTAAAAGGTACTCACACTCCGGACCTCGGCTACCAAGCTATTTTCCGCTGTTGTAAGTACTCAAAGCTATTTCCTTTAGATCCTGCAATTGCAACTTTTTGTTTCTTGTTTTACACTAGTAAGGCATAATGGAAAACATTTGTGAGCTCTTTGTACTATTTCCTGAGTCAAGACATGAATGGTTTAATGCGAAAATTAAAAAACCCATGGAACATGTTAGTATGAACACTTTGAATACCATTGTTGCTAATGATATGGAAAATTCTAAGCTTGGGGAAGCTGGTTTTCATGATCTTTTTAGTCCCCCAAGCATTGAGGAGAAAATTTACTTTGATGATACTTTGCCTCCTATTTATGATGATTATAATGATATTGGTCTTTTAGTGCCGCCTACTATGGAGAGTAATTTTTATGATGATAATACTATGCTTCCTACACTTGATGAGAATAATAATGATAGCTACTTTGTTGAATTTGCTCCTACTACAATTAATAAGAATAACTATGCTTATGTTGGGAGTAGTAATAATTTTATGCATGAGACTCATGATAAGAATGCTTTATGTGATAGTTATATTGTTGAGTTTGCTCATGTTGCTACTGAAAGTTATTATGAGAGAGGAAAATATGGTTGTAGAAATTTTCATGTTACTAAAATACCTCTCTATGTGCTGAAATTTTTGAAACTACACTTGTTTTATCTTCCTATGCTTGTTACTTTGCTCTTCATGAACTTATTTATTTACAAGATTCCTATGCATAGGAAGCATGTTATACTTAAATGTGTTTTGAATTTACCTCTGGATGCTCTCTTTCGCTTCAATTACTATTCTTATGAGTGCATCATTAAAACTGCTGAGCCCATCTTAATGGTTATAAAGAAAGAACTTCTTGGGAGATAACCCATGTGTTATTTTGCTACAGTACTTTATTTTATATTTGTGTCTTGGAAGTTGTTTACTACTGTAGCAACCTCTCCTTATCTTAGTTTTGTGTTTTGTTGTGCCAAGTAAAGCCGTTGATAGAAAAGTAAGTACTAGATTTGGATTACTGCACAGTTCCAGATTTCTTTGCTGTCACGAATCTGGGTCCACCTCCCTGTAGGTAGCTCAGAAAATTAAGCCAATTTACGTGCATGATCCTCAGATATGTACGCAACTTTCATTCAATTTGAGCATTTTCATTTGAGCAAGTCTGTTGCCATTTTAAAATTCGTCAATACGAACTATTCTGTTTTGACAGATTCTGCCTTTTATTTCGCATTGCCTCTTTTGCTATGTTGGATGAATTTCTTTGATCCATTAATGTCCAGTAGCTTTATGCAATGTCCAGAAGTGTTAAGAATGATTGTGTCACCTCTGAATATGTTAATTTTTATTGTGCACTAACCCTCTAATGAGTTGTTTCGAGTTTGGTGTGGAGGAAGTTTTCAAGGATCAAGAGAGGAGTGTGATGCAACATGATCAAGGAGAGTGAAAGCTCTAAGCTTGGGGATGCCCCGGTGGTTCACCCCTGCATATTCTAAGAAGACTCAAGCGTCTAAGCTTGGGGATGCCCAAGGCATCCCCTTCTTCATCGACAACATTATCAGGTTCCTCCCCTGAAACTATATTTTTATTCCATCACATCTTATGTGCTTTTCTTGGAGCGTCGGTTTGTTTTTGTTTTTGTTTGTGTTTGAATAAATTGGATTACATCATGCTTGTGTGGGAGAGAGACACGCTCCGCTGGTTCGTATGAACACATGTGTTCTTAGCTCATAGTATTCATGGCGAAGTTTCTTCTTCGTTAAATTGTTATATGGTTGGAATTGGAAAATGATACATGTAGTAATTGCTATGAATGTCTTGGGTAATGTGATACTTGGCAATTGTTGTGCTCATGATTAAGCTCTTGCATCATATGCTTTGCACCCATTAATGAAGAAATACATAGAGCATGCTAAAATTTGGTTTACATATTTGGTTTCTCTAAGGTCTAGATAATTTCTAGTATTGAGTTTGAACAACAAGGAAGACGGTGTAGAGTCTTATAATGTTTTCAATATGTCTTTTATGTGAGTTTTGCTGCACCGGTTCATCCTTGTGTTTGTTTCAAATAAACCTTGCTAGCCTAAACCTTGTATCGAGAGGGAATACTTCTCATGCATCCAAAATACTTGAGCCAACCACTATGCCATTTGTGTCCACCATACCTACCTACTACATGGTATTTTCCGCCATTCCAAAGTAAATTGCTTGAGTGCTACCTTTAAAATTCCATCATTCACCTTTGCAATATATAGCTCATGGGACAAATAGCTTAAAAACTATTGTGGTATTGAATATGTAATTATGCACTTTATCTCTTATTAAGTTGCTTGTTGTGCGATAACCATGTTCACTGGGGACGCCATCAACTATTCATTGTTGAATTTCATGTGAGTTGCTATGCATGTCCGTCTTGTCTGAAGTAAGAGAGATCTACCACCTTATGATTAAGCATGCATATTGTTAGAGAAGAACATTGGGCCGCTAACTAAAGCCATGATCCATGGTGGAAGTTTCAGTTTTGGACATATATCCTCAATCTCAAATGAGAAAATTATTAATTGTTGTTACATGCTTATGCATAAAAGAGGAGTCCATTATCTGTTGTCTATGTTGTCCCGGTATGGATGTCTAAGTTGAAGAATAATCAATAGCGAGAAATCCAATGCGAGCTTTCTCCTTAGACCTTTGTACAGGCGGCATAGAGGTACCCCTTTGTGACACTTGGTTAAAACAGTGCATTGTGATGATCCGGTAGTCCAAGCTAATTAGGACAAGGTGCGGGCACTATTAGTACACTATGCATGAGGCTTGCAACTTATAAGATATAATTTACATGATGCATATGCTTTATTACTACCGTTGACAAAATTGTTTCATGTTTTCAAAATCAAAGCTCTAGCACAAATATAGCAATCGATGCTTTTCCTCTATGGAGGACCATTCTTTTACTTTCAATGTTGAGTCAGTTCACCTATTTCTCTCCACCTCAAGAAGCAAACACTTGTGTGAACTGTGCATTGATTCCTACATACTTGCATATTGCACTTATTATATTACTCTATGTTGACAATATCCATGAGATATACATGTTACAAGTTGAAAGCAACCGCTGAAACTTAATCTTCCTTTGTGTTGCTTCAATACCTTTACTTTAAATTATTGCTTTATGAGTTAACTCTTATGCAAGACTTATTGATGCTTGTCTTGAAGTGCTATTCATGAAAAGTCTTTGCTATATGATTCACTTCTTTACTCATGTCATATACATTGTTTTGATCGCTGCATTCACTACATATGCTTTACAAATAGTATGATCAAGGTTATGATGGCATGTCACTCCAGAAATTATCTTTGTTATCGTTTTACCTGCTCGGGACGAGCAGAACTAAGCTTGGGGATGCTGATACGTCTCCGACGTATCGATAATTTCTTATGTTCCATGCCACATTATTGATATTATCTACATGTTTTATGCACACTTTATGTCATATTCGTGCATTTTCTGGAACTAACCTATTAACAAGATGCCGAAGTGCCAGTTCCTGTTTTCTGCTGTTTTTGGTTTCAGAAATCCTAGTAACGAAATATTCTCGGAATCGGACGAAATCAACTCCAAAGATCTTAGAATCCCCGGAAGCATCCAGAACACACGAGAGGGACCAGAGGGGGGGCACAGGCCCACCAAACTACATGGTGGCGCGGCCTAGGGGGTGCCCGCGCCCCCCTATGGTTTGGCCAGCCCTTCGACCCTCCTGCGCCGCCTCTTCGCCTATATAAAGCCCCTGTCGCGAAAACCCTGAGACGATTGACGAAAACCACAGAAACCTTCCAGAGCCGCCGCCATCGCGAGGCCAAGATCTGGGGGACAGGAGTCTCTGTTCCGGCACGCTGCCGGAGCGGGGAAGTGCCCCCGGAAGGCTTCTCCATCGACACCGCTGCCATCTCCACCGCCATCTTCATCACCGCTGATGCTCCCATGAGGAGGGAGTAGTTCTCCATCGAGGCTCGGGGCTGTACCGGTAGCTATGTGGTTCATCTCTCTCCTATGTACCTCAATACAATAATCTCATGAGCTGCTTTACATGATTGAGATTCATATGAGTTTGTATCACAATTTATCTATGTGCTACTCTAGCAAAGTTATTAAAGTAGTTCTATTCCTCCTGCACGTGTGTAAAGGTGACAGTGTGTGCACCGTGTTAGTACTTGGTTTATGCTATGATCATGATCTCTTGTAGATTGCGAAGTTAACTATTGCTATGATAATATTGATGTGATCTATTCCTCCTACATATGCATGAAGGTGACAGTGTGCATGCTATGTTAGTACTTGGTTTAGTCTTTTGATCTATCTTACACTATAAGGTTACTAAAATATGAACAAATTGTGGAGCTTGTTAACTCCGGCATTGAGGGTTCGTGTAATCCTACGCAATGCGTTCATCATCCAACAAGAGTGTAGAGTATGCATTTATCTGTTCTGTTATGTGATCAATGTTGAGAGTGTCCACTAGTGAAAGTCTAATCCCTAGGCCTTGTTCCTAAATACTGCTGCGTTACTACTGCTTGTTTACTGTTTTACTGTGTTACTACTGCTGCAATACTACCACCATCAACTACACGCCAGCAAGCTATTTTCTGGCACCGTTACTACTGCTCATATATATTCATACCACCTGTATTTCACTATCTCTTCGCCGAACTAGTGCACCTATTAGGTGTGTTGGGGACACAAGAGACTTCTTGCTTTGTGGTTGCAGGGTTGCATGAGAGGGATATCTTTGACCTCTTCCTCCCTGAGTTCGATAAACCTTGGGTGATCCACTTAAGGGAAAACTTGCTGCTGTTCTACAAACCTCTGCTCTTGGAGGCCCAACACTGTCTACAGGAAAGGAGGGGGAACGTAGACATCAAGCACTTTTCTGGCGCCGTTGCCGGGGACCTGAAGGAACAAGCTTTCCTCCCTCGTCAACCACGCGCCAGTCCTGGACAGCATCAGGAGGTTCACGCAAATATTCTTCGTACCATGCATCACGTCAATTGCAGAGCGGACATCTAGGACTTTCCAATATTCTAGCTCCCAGAATATAGATTTCTTCTTCCACATGGGTGCGCGCCCGTCAGCTCCCTGCGGAACTGATTGTCCGCCAGGACCCTTTCCAAAGATGACTTTCAAATCCTTGACCATATCAAATACCTCAGCAACAGTACCTTCCGAAGGCTTCGGCCGGTGATCTGCCTTGCCGTTGTAATGCTTGCCTTTCTTTCTTACTGGATGAATTTTCAGAAGAAATCGACGATGCCCAAGGTACACGTTCTTCTTTCAATTTGGCAAATATACACTTTCAGTCTCATGTAAGCAGTGCGTACATGCATTGTATCCCTTATTTGACAGTCCGGAAAGGTTACTAAGAGCAGGCCAATCGTTGATGGTTACGAAAAGCAACGCTCGTAGGTCAAATTCCTCTTCTTTGTGCTCATCCCACACACGTACACCAGGTCTGCCCCACAACTGTTAAAGTTCATCAACTAATGGCCTTAGGTACACATCGATGTCGTTGCCGGGTTGCTTCGGACCTTGGATGAGCACTGGCATCATAATGAACTTCCACTTCATGCACAACCAAGGAGGAAGGTTGTAGATGCATAGAGTCACGGGCCAGGTGCTATGGCTGGAGCTCTGCTCGCCAAAAGGATTCATGCCATCTGTACTTAGACCAAATCTTATGTTCCTTGCGTCAGCTGCAAAATCTTTCAACTCTCTGTCGATCTTTCTCCATTGCGTTCCATCTGCGGGGTGTCTCAACTGCTCGTCCGACTTACGGTCCTCTTTGTGCCATCGCAACAACTTGGCATGCTCTTTGTTCCTGAACAGACGTTTCAACCGTGGTATTATAGGAGCATACCGCATCACCTTGGCGGGAACCCTCTTCCTGGGTTTCTGGCCCTCAACATCGTCTCCAGGGTCATCGCCTCTAATCTTATAACGCAATGCAGTGCATACCGGGCATTCATTCAAATTCTCGTATTCACCGCGGTAGAGGATGCAGTCGTTGATGCATGCATGTATCTTCAGAACCTCTAAACCTAGAGGGCAGACAACCTTCTTTGCTTCGTACGTACTGGCAGGCAACTCGTTATTCTTTGGAAACATATTCTTCAACATTTTCAGCAAGTTTTCAAATCCTGAGTCAGCTACACCTTCCTGTGCCTTCCATTTCAGCAAATCCAGTGTGCAGCCCAGCTTTTTCAGACCATTATCGCATCCGGGGTACAGCGACTTTTTGTGATCCTCTAACATGCGATCCAAATTCTCCCTCACCTTTTCAGTTTCGCAGCTTCTCCGTGCATCAGCAATGGTCCGACCAAGATCATCAACGGGCTCATCACGTGCCTCTTCTTCACCTTCCCCTTCACCTTCCCCTTCACCTTCCCCACCTTCAGCATCCTCCATGAAAGTATCACCGAAATGATCAAGATACTTGTCATCGATGAAATCATCCCCTTCTTCATCTTCTTCCATTATAACCCCTCTTTCTCCATGCTTGGTCCAACAATTATAGCTTGGCATGAAACCCTGCCGAAGCAGGTGCATGTGAACATCTCTTGAGGAAGAGTAACCCTTCTGATTCTTACAGGCAACACATGGACATATAACAAAACCCCCCCTGCTTGTTCGCATTAGCCACTACGAGGAAATCTTTCAAACCCGTAGTGAACTCGCCGGAAAGTCGGTTACCGTGCATCCATTGCCGATTCATCCGCATTATTATAATATAAAATATATAATTAACCATCATGCATTTGTTAAACTAATTAACTAACTACAAACAATAGAAATTAAACAATGAACTACACACATATGCATATTTTATCAATGACACATGACAGGTTCAAGTTGCTAACCGCGATCGAGGAGGAAAAAATAAATGAGGAAGCTCAAGTGTGGCTTCGACACTTGATATCATGTTTGTTTCATGCTCTTGGGGCATTTCATCAAACACCTTGTGTGCATAAGAGGAACCAAAAGCAAACCTAACACCCCCTTGTGAAGTTTGTGAAGAGAATGGCTCCAAATGGCTAAGTGCTGGCTGCTGGATTGGTATATATAGGGAGGGTCTTTAGTCGCGGTTGGTCTGGCAAACCGCGACTAAAGGTGCCCGAAGGCCTTTAGTCGCGGTTGGCCTGGCGAACCACGACTAAAGCCCCTCACGTGCACCAGCTGGCCAGCGAGTGCCCTGGGCCCAAGCCTTTGGTCGCGGTTCGCCTCCTGAACCGCGACTAAAGGTCCCATTAGTCACGGTTCGAAATATTTGGGGACTAATGGGGCTGGATGGAAGGCCCTTTTTCCACCAGTGCAGACAGCCTGTGCGCAGTGCAGCTTCTTGAGTTGACCATCCATCATCATGCTCCCGACGCTTAAAAGGAACCAAAAGAGTGCCGTGCCCGTCCACCAGGTTTCCGGTGTATCGGTTGGGTCATCCGTCTGCATCTTGAGTCGCTTGTTTTCTCTGGATGTCTCCAGTTTATTTGGGTGTTGTATCCAGATTTGCAACGATTCTATTCTAGGGATTTCTATTTTCGTGCCCTCGGTTCCTTAGTTGTGCTCAGTTTTCCCCAGCTCCTTAGTTTTTCCTCAGTTTTCCCCAAGACCTTGTCTGAAACCATCACAGATGCTGTAACTGTCGGTTGCCTGACGGTTGACCGTTATCTTCTGACTAGTGGGGCCACGTAGAGCCCACAAAGATACGTCAGACCATCCGTCTTTGTTTGACCGTAAGCATCGCTGTATCCCTGACCAAAACGCGCACAAGTGGGGCTTCGGTATATCGAATGACAAGTGGGCCATGGCGCTGATACAAGGGGCAATACACGGGTAGGAATAGATTTTTAAACGGAGCTCTACAGCGATGGCACGGAGGAGGTGGCCTGCGGGGTGCCGAGATGAGATCGACGTCCACAAAGAACTGCATGAGGCAAGACTAGACGCATTAGATAGATATGAACTAGACACGTTTAACCATGCAAAGAAGAGAAGAAATGGTTGACAACATCGACGACTACCTCAAAACTTTGACTGACCGTGTCCGACACGAAGGCGAGCAATGTAGAGAAAACTAGTGTCTCTCCTTTCTGGCGTGTATAGATGGGTGCTAGAAGAGTGTGGTGGCGAAGGGAAAGACCTCGCAGTGGTCTGTGGCGTCCAGCATAGCGAGGCGGCGTGGCCCTGCCCACATCAGCGTGGATGCATGTTCGGCATTGGCATCAGCATGTACGTTCGGCATTGGCCTCGGCGGTATCTCTGGTGTGTCAGTGATCGAATGAGGGGATGGGATTGAGGGTGCATCCCGACGGTGACCTAGCAGTGGCGGCGAGCATAGCCGTTCTGACCATGCCGATATCGGCATCGGCAAAGTTTGGAGGCTGTGGTGCTCGAATCAAGGAGGGATTTGTTTCTTGTACGCCAAAAGTGATTTGAAACAAGTTTCGTGTTGAAGGTTAGGTAACGAAAGTTTGTAACTAAGCCCAAAATTATACTAGCGCCATGGTGTGGTTCTTTTTGATAGAGCTATATGGTTGGGCAAACTTTTTTGACACTTTTTAGATAGGGTTCCTTGTGTTACACGTATGGCATCATGTATGGCAAATTTGGGGTCATTTAGAGATGTTCGAAAAAATCACTTTGCTTAAACGCATGCCGTTTCGTCTCACTGAAACCAGTTTTTCTAACAAGGTGATTTATTCTACCTTCTCTAAATGACCTCAAATTTCATACAGCTGATCTTCTATACATAGATAGATAGATTGTTTCATTTTTATATTTTTCGAACTTTTTATTTCCCTTTATAATAACCAATTGATTTTCAGGTCAAAACCTCGAAAAACAGCATCATGTGTGGCATCATTTTCGTCATAAATTTCAAATTTTGTGAAACTTTCCCTTTTAGATATTCCTTGTTGTTATAGATATGGCATAATGTATGCCAAATTTGGTTAGGTCTCACTGAAACCAGCTTTTGTAACAAGTTAGGTTTTTTTGACCTTCTCAAAAGGGATTTTTTTCTACCTTCTCTGAATGACCTCAAAAATCATACCGACGATCTTCTATACAAAGATAGGTAGATTGTTTCGTTTTTACATTTTTTTGAACTTTTATTTCCCTTTATAATACCCATTTGTTTTCAGGTCAAAACCTCGAAAGTTAACTTAACTAGATGGTGAACCCTTCCAAACTTCAAATACAGAGATAGATAGATTGGTTCGTTTATCATTTTTACCGTGAATAGTAATGGCTACGAAAAATCGGTGATGGTTTATCATTTTTTTCGTGAAAATTAATGGCTACAACAAATCGGTGATGGTTTATCATTTTTTGCGTGAAAATTAATGGCTACAACAAATCGGTGATGGTTTATCATTTTTTTCGTGAAAATTAATGGCTACAACAAATCGGTGATGGTTTATCATTTTTTGCGTGAAAATTAATGGCTACAACAAATCGATGATGGTTTATCATTTTTTGCGTGAAAAGTAATACCTAAAAGAGTTTATAATTTTTAGCGCGTGAAAATGAATACAGAAAACCGCCCTTTAGCATACTTAGAGAGTGGAAGGTAACCGCCGACAGAGAGAGATGGGTTATCCTGCCCGTTAGATCATACGATCAACGGTCGGCAGGCACGATCCGCGTGACATGGGCTAGACCAATCAGGGCAATGTTGCATGTGTGAGAGAATTTGTGGAGGGAGAGGGCAAAACTGAGTAGTATCAAGAAACCAAGGGCACCTATGTAATAAACAGACTAAGGGATTCAAATATGAGATTTAAAAAATGGAAAATGCGTGTTTTGTACAATAAAACCCATCTTGGCCTATCTCAAACTATTTGCAATACAAATATACATGAGTGTGAGAATTGTGGCCTCATTTAGACAAAGTATGTTTTGGGGAAAGCTGTTTTGGGAAGGGCTTATTGTGGAAAACCATGCACCTTCATAGCTACTAGGTGATTCGAGAAGGCCTTTGAGAAGTGGCAATTTGTGGTAAAACTTGATTTATCTATGACTTATCTATGTTTTGAGAACTGGCAATTTGTGGTAAAGACTCCATGAGTATGTGCCACTATTTTTCGGAATTTTTTGCACATTAAATGACTCATTTAACTAGTTAATCCCATTTGTTGACTGTCTATTGACCAGCTACTTGAGGGTAAAATTGAGCATATTGCACTAGCCAGTATTAGCACTCAAGGGGAAAACTGAGCACACAAAAAATGCTAGTATAATACTCGAGGTTATACCTGAGTATATCTAAATTTCCAGGGTTAGACTCGAGGATGCGTGTGGCGGTGCAGAAATGGAAGACGTGCAATTGTTGACGCGTAGACGCCGGTCGCAGTGCAGAAGTCGAAGACGTGCAATCGTGGACGCGTGTCGCATTGCAGAAGTCCAAGACGTGCAGACGTGCAGCGGTGGACGCGTAGGACGCGGGTCACATTAACCACCCCTTGCCTTTATAGACGCTTCCTCCCACTATCTCTCTCACTCTCACTCGCCTACGCAACGCCGCCTCTCTCACGTCCCATCATCTTCTCCAAAGCAAAAAACCCTCTCCCTCTCCCTCTCCTCTGCCGGCGAGATGGACAAGGAGAATGCCAATCCCATCGTCCACGGCGCCGTCGGCTCCAAGCGCGACGCCTCCCTCTTCGACGCCGTCCCCTCAACGGACGTCGCCGCCTCCTCCGCCGGTGCATCGGAGGCTGCTGCCGCCGGTGGCGCTCAGATCCCGCCGGGATGGGACCCCTACGAGGAGGTGCCGCACGTCCCGCCCCCGAACCCCTATGACACCTCCATGGAGGACCCATGGAACGAGGTAACTACGGTTTGCTTCCTTTTTTGTTCCCCATTCCTTTTTGAACCCTATTTTTGCTGGTATAGATGGATCTGTGGATGGATGAGTATTGGGCTAATATTTGCGCCGATTTTATTCCATTTTGCTTTGATCCCTCCTTGATTTCGTTTAAGATTTGGGGTTCGTCCGTTCGGTTAATTTATGCAAGTAATAATTGGATCTCAATCAGTTAATTTATGCAAGTAATCATAGGATCTCAATCAGTTATTTTATGCACGAATCAAAAGATATCAACCGTTTAATTTTGCAAATAATCTGGAATGTGTTCAAGTTCAGATCTGGAATCTGTTTCTTTGCCTATGATGAATCGGTGGGCACAGATTTTTACAGGGAGGGTTCAGCGAACCATTTCTTTGTACAAATCTGTTGTGCATGAGCTTTGGTTCGCTTACACCGTCCCTCTAGACATATAATCGTGTCCACTCTAACTGAGGTTGCCTATGTTTTTCCTAACTTTGTTATCATGCACGTTAGTCATCGTTGCAACTCATTCACTAATAGTTCCCGTTTGATATGGATCAGCTGTCTGGCAGCGACGTCGGCAGCGACGACGAGCACCATGACATCAAGACTCGCCAGGTGCTGCGGAGGCTGCAGGTCGGCCAGTACGTCTCCTACTTCGCCAAGGGTTTCTACAGGTGCCCCTTCTGCACTAGGAGGCTCGGCGGCACTGACTTCAACTGCGTCCTCACGCATGCCGAGAACATCGGAACACCAACCCCAAGGTTGGCGCGTCGGTGAACCCCCACTCCTTCCGCGCCAAGCACATGGCGCTCGGCATGCACCTCCGCAGCATCAAGCGGGTGGAGATCTCCGCCGGGCGCATGCCTCCGCTCAAGCCCAAGGCTCCCAAGGGGAGCAAAAAGTGGAGGCAGAGGCAGATGGGGTAGGCGGAGTCCTGGACGTGTGCTGCTGCTGTCTCCTCCATTTTGTTGTTGGGATCCCTTTGTTGTTAGCTAGGGATCCCTCGTTGTTATGTTGTTAGTATGATGGTCACTACTAGGAAAAGGCCTAGCCGTAAGATGGGTGTTAGTGGCGCACCAGGAGGACAGTGCGTCACTACTACTTAGCAGTGGCGCACCGGAAAGTGGTGGGCCACTATAAAAAATGTAGTAGTGGCGCACCTCTTCTGTGGTGCGCCACCACTAAGTTTGACCATGGGTTTGACCCAGCCTTATACATAGCAATGGCGCACCATGTTGAGGGGCGCCACAGCTATTTCCACCCCCCCCCCCCCCCCCCCCCCCCGTGGATCGCCTTTTCGGGTTTGGAAAAAATAAAAGAAATAGATAGAAATTTCAAAAAATAAAATCCTTCGAGATGCCCATGTAATATGTCATCTAGGTTTAGTGAAATTTTAAAAAAATGAATTTTGATATATTATGCAAAATGGCGTCATCTTTCGGTAAAACGGGATTTCTGGTTGCATACGACCTCCGATGAAAAACTTTTTTATATCAAAATCTATCTACGCGAAATTTCCTATTCGAATTCAATGGCCTACGGCCCTTTGGACAAAAAATGGATTCGCCAATTGGAAAACAGAAACAGGACTTTTTTCAGGTTTTAGATTTTGATGAAAAAAATTCAAAAAATAGAAAAAAAATAGCGGTGGCGCACCCATGCCTTGGTGCGCCACAGCTAAGCTTCCCGCTCACGAATTTCAAAATGGTCGGGATTCAAAGTGGAAGGAGCCAGCCACTTACCCCCTCCTCCCTCCTCCTCCACACATTCTCCTGCTCTCATTCTCCTCTCCTCCTCCTCTCCTCTCCTCCTCTCGTCACCTCTCCTACCCCTCTCCTCTCCTCCTCTCCTCTCCTCCTCTCTTCACCTCCGGCGACCTCCTCACTATGTCGACCTCCGGTGACCACCTCCGGTGACCTTACTTTCCGGCGAGCTCCTCCGCTATGGTGACCTCCGGTGACCTTACTCTCCGACGATCCTCCGGCGACCCTCCGGCGACTCTCTGGCCTCCATTACCTCTAGCCTTCATCCTCTTGTTCATCCTCTTCTACATCCTCCATCTCCTCACCTCTCTTCACCTCTCCTACCTCTCTCATCCATCCTCACCGGCGGCTAGGCTAAGAAAAATGAGAATGAACATTGCATAAATAATTCTAGCAACAAAAACGAGAAAAAATAACAAGCCAAAAAAAATTCGAAAAAAAATGTGCCAGATCCAGATCTAGAAATTTCAAATTTTAGTAGTGGCGCACCTTTTTTCTGTCCAGTGGCGCACCTCAGACATTTAGGAGTGGCGCACCATGAAGCTAGTAGTGGCGCACTACCTGGTGCGCCACTGCTAAGCCAAATAGCAATGGCGCACCAATAGTGCGCCACTACTAAAAGTTAGTAGTGGCGTGATAGTAGTGGCGCACCAGCAGTGCGCCACTGATGGGGAATAGTGGTGCGCCACTGAATAGCCATTTCCTAGTAGTGGGTGTTGTGAAGAACCTCGAACCCTACTATGTTTGGCTGCTGAATGCAGCTTATTATCTAGGGAGGGATCCCTATTATCTATCCCTATTCTACTATATGACCTTGTGAATTTATCGTACATTCCCTGTAGATTTGCTTCTAGATTTAACTACATACATATGGACCAGATGGAGTACTAGATTGGGCTCCCTATTAGATTTGCTGCCATATTGGGCAAACAACGAGGGCCAAAAGGCACAAATAATAGTTGAAGAAAGACAGAAATGCAAGCTTCTCTAGATTTGATACTAATTAGGTGAAAAAAGCAGAGAGAAGGAGGCAGAAAAGGTACTCTTAAAAGGGAAAATGCCAATTTCGGCCGAGAGAGACAAAACCCAGCTCCTGCTCACGTGCAACCAAACGCTATCTCGTCCTGTCCCACGCGGTCCCTTTCTACCAGTCCCACGCGACGTGGGCCCACACGATGCGGCCCCACACGCCAGCACGGAACGGTCAACTAAACGGGAATCCTGCCGTCTGAGCTGCTTCTGCGCGTTTCAAACAAGGACTTGGGGAAAACTGAGGAAAAACTAAGGAGCTGGGGAAAACTGAGCACAACTAAGGACCCGAGGGCACGAAATTAGAAATCCCTCTATTCTATGCAGGAACTAAGAGCATCTCTCTCAAAGCGATCGCCAAAGATATTTAGGTGTGTCGGACATTTTTTTCGTTCCTAGCCGCGCGTCCTAAAGGCTCTTTCCGTTCGACGCGGCCTAATACGGTGTCTGACGTCCTGAGCCCGTTCCCGGTCCACATGGGACGCTCCGGGCGCGCCGGGCGCAGAGAGAAGCAAGGCGGGGAGTGGCAGGCCCAGCGCGTTAGTGACACACGAAGTCACGAACGAAGCGTCATAACTTTGCCTTAATGGCGACGGAGGGCAGGCGAAACGTCTCATCGGCGTTGTGCAACCTCCACGCGTCGCCACCGTTCGCACGCCACGGCGTGTTTCAGCTCTTTATTCCCGCCGCTTTTGACTTTTCCCGCGCTTTCTTCAATGGTAGCCGCCGGCATCCCTTTCTCCGCCGCAAGCACATGCCTCGTTGCCTACGCACCACCTACGCAATGCTGAACCGCACCGGCGTCGGCCAGTTGCCTCCGCCACCGTCTCCACCTCCACCTCCATCACCACCACCGAAGGAGTTCGATGTCGACCCGGAAGCTGCGGAGAATGAAGCGTGTGAGGAGGCGGCGCTAGCAAACGCCATAACGGTGTTCGACGGCGCCATGGCGGAAGAGGTGCACCGGCACCGGGCGGAGGAGATGGGCGAGTGGTGGCGTGCAGAGCAGGAGCGCCTGCGCATGGAGCGGGAGCTCCATCAACGTTAGCGGCGGGAGGTGCTAGAGCAGCAGCGGTGGGAGTTGCTGGAGCAGCAGCTGCGGGAGGAGGAGGCGGCAGAGGAAGCGGTGGCTTGGGCGGCGGAGGCGGATGCGTAGGCGGCGGCGGCGCAAATGGAGGAGGAGGACGATGTCGAGGTGGAGGCGGAGGAGGAGAAGGACGATGATGACTTTGACTGGTCCGACGATGACGGGCTGGACCTTGAGGAGCCGGCGGCGCAACAACTAGCGCTCGTCGAGTCGTTCGAGCCGCAGAAGAAGCTGCAGGACGACGCACGTGCCCGCGAGAGGAGCAGATTCGTCGTGCCGTCGAACTCTCCCTCCATGCGGAGCGGATGGGGAGGGCAGGCGACGACGCGCTGAACGAGCACCGGCGTCTTCTCGTCACGCTCTGTAAGGAGATGCGGTGCGCGACGCAGGAGCAGCGACGGAGGGGAGGAGACGACGGGGCGGGGCCGTCGAACGCATCGCCGGGTGGCCAGTAGGCCATAATCTAGCCGTTTTCATTGAAATTTGTAAAATATAATCCAATTTGAATGAAAACCTTTATTTTCGTGCACTTTTATTTATTCGGGGTGCCCATTTGCGGGACGCAGCTGAAGAGCGACGTCCCCAAAACGCGGGACGAAGAAAACATGTCCCCCAAACGGTTTGATCCGGTGCCATTTGAAGGACGATCTAGGGAACGCGACCGGAGATGCTCTAATACTCCACCCGAAGCTTCTCATCTTAAGTAGCTACTGCAAAGGAAAACTGAACAAATTGGGTAAATTTAGTGTGCTCCTTTTAGAGGACGAAGATTTGGTGCACACCTCTCCCGGTTTTTGAAATATTTAAAAACTGTATTTTTATGTTTCAAAAAATCATAAAAAATATTTGATGAATACATACATATGTTGTGAATACTCGTGCGAAGTTTTGGTAAGAAATATGTTGTAATTTTAGCTATAGAAAAAAAATTATGGCTATGTATAGGGACAAATTTTGTAAATTTTTCTTTTTATATAGTTCATAATACAACATATTTTCTTCCGCAAATTTACAGTACATTTGGAAGATTTTCATGTATTTGTAGATTTAAGCTCAATTTTTTTAGAATCTCAGAAATATGTTTTCTAAAGACCGGGAGCACCGGTCACTTTTCGTATTTCAGAACATGCATAAGTTCCTCCACTTCCTCATCGATAAACTTGGTTAGCATTTTAGTCTCCAAATGCCTGTAAATAGAAACATACTACTCCCTGAAGAGGGCACCGACCGTTCCTCATTTTTACAAGATCGATCATGCTTAAATTGGTTCAAGTTGAAAAGATACCAGTAAACATTAGGGAAATTGACGTGCTTTCTTCATCTGAGTTTCAGATTACTACTGGTATCTACCGTGAATCTGTATGCCTTCCCAATGTAGGCCTCGAGGAGGAAAAAAAAAACTATATAGGAGGAGAAGGAATGGGGGGTCTTAGATCAATGCCCCCCAAAGCGGCCTTTAAAGGGATTTGGGCGTATCGGACAAAATTCTGTTCCTAGCCGCGCGCTTGAAAGTCTCCTTCCGTCCGGCGCGGTCTAATACGTTGTCCGTCGCCTCGAGCCCGTCTCCGCTCCACAGGGGACGCTCCAGGCACGCCGGACATAACAAAATGTGAGGCGAGAATACGCGGGCCCGATGCGTCAGCGGCACATTCAAGTTTAAACTAACCGTCGCCTACGTCGCGACAGTGCAGTTTCCGCATAGGCGCGGCGAAGCATCTCGTCGCACCTAGCTCTCCGTGCCGGCGTTAATGAGCGTCACTGTTCCCCCGCCTCTCTCCGGCCTATAAAAAGGGGCGCTCTCGCATCGTCCCTCACACACAAACATTAGCGTCTCTCTTCCTAACCCTAGCCGCCATCATCTTAAGAGTTGACGCCATGGCTGGTAGAGGCAGAGGCCGAGGCCGAGGTCACGGCCGTGGTCGTGGTCGTGGCCGCGGCAGAGCTGCACGGTCGCCGTCGCCTACGACGTCGTCGTCTTCATCGTCGGACCTGCAGGAAGAGCATCAATTGTTGTTCGAGTTCGTCGTCATCCTCACGGGCGACCCACTCGTCATCCAGAGGTTGCCGGACAAGTTCGCCGAGTTCGTCGCCAGCAACAAACTGGCCGCGCTGCATCTACGGGAGGCTGGCTGTGACTGATGCCGGTGGCCACTGGACGTGCTCTTCGACGACGCGGCAAGATGTACCTCCATACCGGCTGTGAGAAGTTCGCGCGTTGCCACGACCTCAAAGCCGGCTGCGTGCTCACGTTCTCCTACCTAGGCGATGTGGATACGAGCGTCAAGGTGTTCGACGACAAGCGCTGCCGCTGGCACTACCATGGCGATGACGATTGAGGAAAATAGTTTGTGGAATGTTCATTCTCTCTATTAAAATAAAAATGCAAAAAATTAAAAAATATGTATTTTAATATTTAAAAAAGTTTGCGGCGGCGTTTGGGGGACGCGTGTCGAGGGTACTCCTCGGCAATGCTCTTCGATTGGGGCTTAGGGTTGATGGAATCATGTAGGCTGACACGAGACATCGGTTCACAGACAAGCGGGGAGAGCGATTTACCCAGGTTCGGGGCCCTCGATGAGGTAAAACCCTTACGTCCTGCCTGTCTGATCTTGATTATGAAAATATTGGGTTACAATGGGGCGCCGAAGGGTTCGGCTGAGATCTCGTCGAGAGGCTAAGTGCTGCGGCGACCTACCTCTAGACTTTTGCTGGCTAAGATTGCTATGATTGATCGTGTCCCTCGGCAGCCCCTCTCCTGACCTTTATATAGGAGGCCAGGTCTCAAGAGGTTTAACCGAGTACGACTAGATTTACAGTAGTTCTAAATCTAAATTTCCTTGTTCGGCGCCTTCCTTGTCTTGCCCGCCAAGGAACCTTCTGGCCCGCCTTGCCTTCAAGTGCCTTCATGGGCCTCCAACTAGATTGTATAGGATAGGGCAATGTCGGTTACCCGAAGGGTATTGGCCACGTCAGTAGCCCCCGAGTGTCTAGCCGAAAATAGTTCGGGTAGAGACTAAAGCATGCCTCCTCTTAATGTTCTTCTCCTTGATTGTTCTTGTTCATCTTCAATCAGCATCATCTTCATTTTATCGGGTGCGCGTCCAGCGCTCCCGATGGGAGTAGCCCCCGAGTCTAGGTACGGATGCTTATAATCCGTGCGTAGACTCAAGTTGTACCACTCGAATGTTTTGCTCTGCCGAAGTTTTTCTGCAAGTCTTTATAGGTCATCCGATATATTTTCCGCGCGTAAGGGATAATGAGTAATGGGCCCAACTTTTGCTGGTTAACTGCCGATGGCAAAACAACGTCACCCTACACAGAATCAAGTCCCCGGGCATGATCCTGGAGTGCAAAAAAGTTCTGTCGGGTGCGCGTCCAGCGCTCCCGATGGGAGTAGCCCCCGAGACTGGGCACGGGCGCTTGCAACCGGGTGCAGACTCGAGCTGAGCAATCATCTTTTTCTTCAGACGTTTCTTCACAGGAATATCTTCGAGTCCTCATTTTATCAGGTGCGCGTCCAGCGCTCCCGATGGGAGTAGCCCCCGAGTTTAAGTGCGGATGCTCGCAATCCGTGCATAGACTCAAGTTCACCATCCGATACCTTTTCCATTCCTTCGAATGCTTCGAGCATTCCTTACGACATCACCGATGACGTTACTGACATTTTGATTTTGACTGACAAGACGCGACCTGCTGGGCCCATTCTTCCTCTGCCTGGTCCTATTTTTAAGTAATATCCGCCTTTCTTGTACGGTTACCAAGGCGCCTCCTCGATTTCCGCGATCACCAATGGAAAAAGGTCCCCTTAATGAACTGGCAGCAACGACACGTGCCCACGCAATCCTCAAGTTCTCCCTTTGTTAAAATCTTCAGAGGACAAAATCTTTAGTCTTCTCCCATATTCATCGTAGCATCTTCCTGTCCTTCTTCTTCCTCTCTCTTTCACAACCGTTGCGCCGCCACCACCGCTTTTCAGATCTTCTCCAGATCTTGCAATGGTGAAGAAGAAGAACCTCGCTGCCGCCGCCAGCTCCACGAGCGGTGGCGCCGCCGCCAAGGCCTCCTCGAATCTTCCGAAGAGGAGCGCTCCAGATGCTCCTCCCCCAGCTCCGGCGCTGCCAGCGCCGCCAAGCTCGATAGCCAAACCCGGAGACTGGCTAGCGTCCTCCATCACGAAGCGCGATGAGAAGAGGGCCCGAAGCCTCGGGTTAATCTCCTCCGACGAGGGGAATGTGATTCTTCCAGGTGCGATTTCTCGGCCCAATCCCCCCGCTGGCTTTACCGTGATGTTCCTGTTGTTCTTGTATCGGGGTCTCTCGCTTCCTGCCCACGAATTCCTTCATCGTCTTCTGCGGACTTACGAAATCCAACTGTGGCAACTCACCCCTAATTCAATCCTCCACGTTGCTGTGTTCATCACCCTCTGCGAGGCGTTCTTGGGCATCGAGCCTCACTTTGGGTTGTGGAAGAAAATTTTCTTCGTAAAGAGATACAGCAGTAGCAATGGATCTTTTGTCATTGGGGGAGTGGGGTTTGTTTTCCGTTCAGAGGTCAACTATTTTAGTTTCCCAATGAGAGAATCCGTGCAAGGATGGAGATTGAAATGGTTTTATGTTAAGGATTCCCCAACAACCGAGTCCCAGCTTCCTTGCTTTGCCGACGTCCTTGAAGCCAAGCCTAAGCATTCTTGGAAGAACATCCTCTCTCCCGACGAAAGGACAGCAGCCGACGAGTTATTTTCCAAATTCCTTCGGATCAAAGAAGTCGATGGCCAAACTATGATCGGCACAGAGGTGGCCGCGGTGTTCTTGAAACGTCGAGTCCAACCAATCATGGCCAGGGTTCGTCCAATGTGGTTGTATTCGGGTCCAAAGGATGAAACCAGGATAACCATTGGTGAACTATCGGAAAAGGAGCTGCTTGATGAAGTTCGTCGCGTCACTCTCTTTAGTCAGGAAGACTCGATTCCGTTGATATCCTCTTATTCTCCTCTTGATGCCGACCATCCACCGGCAGAGGTAAAATTTCCTTCTCATACCCTTATTACCCTGCTCCAGTTTGTCGACACAACTACTATTGTTCTTATTCGTTCTTTTCTTCGACAGATCCCCATAGTTTCTGGAAACTTGCATGATTTGCCAAACGATAATTCCGAGGGAAGAGGTTCCTCAGCCCCTGTTGATTTTCATACTGCTGAGTACATGGTCCCAAAGAACGAACACGATGACCCGATAGATTCTGAAGCTATCTACACCGATCTTCCTTCCTTGGCCAATGATGCTTGCGACATAGCGGGATCAGTGCGTGATGACAATGCTGATCATGATGCCTCTGTTAATGCAGCTGCGGAGGAGGCCAGAGCTTCACCCGCGAAGAGATCAACCGGCGGCTTTGCCGATGAAGACGATCTCTTCGACATGTAAGCGCCTTTTTCGTAGGATTTGTACTCTACTTCCATCATTCACTTTTTTAACTTGTGCCAACCATCCCCTTTCGTAGTGACGAAGGTTTCATTGAGCCACCGTCTAAGAAGGCCAAGTCTGGCGCCGTTCCGCCGGATGTCGCTGCGTCCGAAGCTTCGGCTCCTACGGCAGCCCCCACGGCTCAAGTGTCGACTGCCTCCTCCCTTTCTAGGGGGAAGGATATTCCTTTGACTGCTGCCGCCACGACCCTTCATTCAGGGAAACCTGTAAGTCTTTCTCGATCATAACATAAACCTTCATAGATATGCCTTGATTGATGGTTCTTTGTCAAACATCTATTCTTCCCCTTTCCTTAAGGATCTGCGGGGCATTATATCTTCTTTGGAGGCCTTCGCCTCCCAATTTACTTCCCTTGAGGTGGACAAGGTTCGGCTGCAGAAGGAAGTTAAATCTTCTTCCTCGAAACTGGACGGTGCGGTCAAAATAGCCGCCGCAGCTCGCCAAGAAGTCGACTCCCTCAAGGAGGAAGTCGGTAAGCTGAAGGAGAAGCTGAAGGAGGAGGAAGCGTCTAGGCTGGTCGCCGAAGCTCGGGCTGCAGATAAAGATGATCTTCTTCGCCAATCTTCGTTAGCTTTGCTTGGTAATACCTCTTTATGCTTCCTTGTCGACTATTACTTTGCAATTCTAATCCTTTGATAGTAATCTTTCCCATTTCACTCCTTTGCAGAGGCCGCTGACATCTCTGTCGACGCCTTGGATAAAGTTCCAAACAACTCTCCGGCAAACAGTGTGTTGATGACTCTTGCCGCACACCAGCTTACACGGGAGCTCCTTAATAAGGGCAAAGGTGCCATGGCGCGGATGCATTCGATGATCTTCCCCAAGATCAGTCAAGACAGGACTCTGGGGCAGCTGATTGATGCCTCGCACTCGACACCAAGGAGGTTATCGAGGTATTCAAATGCACTTCGCGTACCTATGGTGCCCTCCTAGCCTTCCAACTTATGATGGGTCATGGCTTCAAGGCCGATATTGAGGAGATGTCTAGGGAGCTGCCGAAAGATCAAGATAGGCAATTCATTGATTTAAGCATCTTCAAAACGTCAGCTCTTAAGTGTGCACGCCAGCTCCTTGAGCTGGTTTCATCAAGGAAAACATCGGCTGGCCCCAGTTTATCGACCCAGACCCAAGCCCCTTGATTTTTGTAACAAACTTCTTTTTGAGTTGATGTGAAACGATGTTCTGTCGCAAAACTTGTGGTTGTAATAAACTCCGTGCTAGCAATGTTGCTAGTACACCCTTGTTATGACATTTTTACTTGTATTCTCCCGATGGGAGTAACTTCCGATGCTAGAACGATGCGATCCGTCACGCTTTTGACGCTGTTCTTTGCAGGTTTTCCCAGTGCCTGCATTTGTTGACGAATCTTCGGGTGCTCTTTCTGAAGATGATCGAATCCAGCGTATGAAGGATAGGATCGCGCAGATGGAAAAGGATCTGCGCAGTACCTATGCCTTGGCTGCCATTATCAAGAAGAAGGGAGAGATTGCAGCCGACGTAAAGCGCTATGCTCTTACTGAACTGCATAAGGCCACTGAAAGTTTAAAATGTAAGTTCCCTGGTCCTTGTGCTCATTACTCTTTGTCAAAAACGCATTGCCTGATCTTCTGTTGATTCCTTTGCTAGTCATAGCTCTGAACCGTGCTGAAGAGAACAAGCTGATTCACGAGCGCGTGAACGCATTGACCCAGCTGTCATCAGCCGAGGAGATTTTCTGGAGGGAGCACTCGAAAGCTTTGGCTGTCGCACAATTCCAGGATCGGGTCCAGCAGGTCCACCATTTCTTCGACAAGTGCTACAAAGCCCTAAGGGTAATTTGGAGGACGATGTTCCCTTTGAACGCGGTCCCTCCCACGCTGTTGACTCTAATGTCTGAATTTGGGAATACCAAGAAAATTCGAGACTTGGTACGAGCTCAGGTTTTTGCAGGGGCCAGATTTACACTTGCCCTCATCCTTGCACGCTATCCTTCGGCAAACCTGCTGGCTATCGCCAACGCGGTTGGTGATTTGGAGACGTTGTCCCCGAAGGTATTGTTGCCCGCCAATATAGTTGTCGACAAGCTTGAAAAGGATTCAAAGGTACCTGAAGAAAGAGAAACTCCGCAAGAGTAATTCAGGGTTAAGTTCTTATTATAAATAGGTAATTCGGTTACTTCATCCAGGCGTTTGGATTGCGTAGTTGAAACTTTTTTGTTCGGTAGATACATGTATATGTACTTTTACCGTGTTAATGCCGTTGGCAAATTTTGAAGGGGCAAATCTTAATTGCCCGTTTAAACGCATGTGTATTCGTTGGTCAGCAAATTGTTTGAGTGATCAGCTCGTGTTGCAGGTCTTGCTAAACCCATTGTATGTGCAACTTTGCTTTCAACCGATGTATGTTCTGATAGCAGCTCCTGAATATATCGGGAGCAATAACTCTGCCGATGAGCCCGTTGTTCTTTTGATATTTCCATAAGTAAAATATCGAATGTGGGTTGTGTTATATGTATTTCCAAACTCTTCTATTTACGGCGCTTGTAGAGGCATCTATAGCAGAGGGAAGGGTTAGTGTCCTTGTTTATTTTGCATCCTGTAGCACTCGTAGAGGCTTTTTCGAAGCACGATCTTTTGCCGCGTACTACGTTGCACCGTCGTTCGCCAAGAGGCGTAAGCAAGGTTTACGATGATGCGGTTTGGGTGCTCCGAATTACTGCAATACTTTTCAAGGAGTCAAAACTTAATTTCTCATTAATAATAGCAACACGGGACTAAGGGGCGAAAAAAGGAGAGCCCTGTTTGAAAAGAAAAGGGAAAACTAGTGAACTGTTTAAGCAAGGAAAGGGTTCTTCTTATCTTCCGACTTATCCACCACGTTAGTGGTTATCGAAGCGTCGTTGATTTCACCAGGAGTCTCGACAGCGATTGCCTGTGTCTTGCTGTCTCCTATGACTGTTGTGCCATCAACTGCCGAAGTTTTTGCTGCCGAAGTTTGTGTTGCGGAAGTTTGTGCTGCCGAAGCTTCTAGAGCAAGGTCGGCTGGCTTCTTCTTCGCTCCTCTTACGCGTTCTTCTTCCTTATTATCGCGTGATGATGACTTGGAAGGAAGATCGGTAATTTCCTGTTTCAGCCCAAACTTTGCAGCAATCCTCTGAAAGTCGCGATCACAATTGTCCGAGCGTGAGAAACTTCCATAGACTGTGATGTTTGTCCCGTTGCTCCCAGGCATTTTCAGCTTGAGGTATGCGTAGTGCGGTATAGCCATGAACTTGGCATAAGTTGGTCTTCCGAGTATAGCGTGATACTGCAATTCCCAGTTCACGACTTCGAACTCGATCTTTTCCTTCCTGAAGTTGTCGGGTTTGCCAAAGACGACATTCAGGAAAACTTTACCAAGAGAGTACGCCGGTGAAGTGGGGAGAATCCCATGAAAACAGGTGTCTGTTTCTTCTAGCATTCTCATGGTGATCCCCATACTCTTGATTGTGTCGACGAATATTAGGTTTAGTCCGCTTCCACCATCCATGAAGACTTTGCTCATCTTGAAACCCCCGACCTGCGCCTCGACTACTAAGGCAGCGTGTCCTGGTTTTGGTATGGTCATCGGGTGATCTGCTCGGCTGAACGTAATGTTCTGAGACGACCACTCGACATACTTAGGGATGTTCGCCATGATACTTTCTGCCAGATTGATTTCTCGAGTGAGCTTCTTCATTTCTCTTCTTGAAACACCTGTCCTGTGGATCATGCTCATCTGCCCATGTGGTGGTGGAAACGCCTCATTGGGTTGGTGCGGTTGAGACTGCTGGACCTGATGCTGCGGTGGAGGTGGTGGTGGTGGCGATGTTGGCTGTTGCTGCTGCTGGATGAGTTTCTGCATGTCAATGAACTGCCTACAATCTCTGAGCAAGTGGCTTGACTTCGTTTTGTTGTCCTTAGAATCAACGTACGAGTGCAAGTAATAGGGAGCGTTGATCTGCTTGGCGTAGGGTAGTTCGGGAGTCCTCTGTGGTCGTGGTTTATAATTGCCACGGTTTCCAGAGTTGTTCCGATTGCCGTCCTGCTGATCGTCTCGTCTGTCGTCATACCGATCGTCCTGCCGATCAGAGTATCCTGCGGCTACCAGGTTACTATCGTCATAGCTGCGGTTTTTCCTCTTCTTGTGGAGATCCCTTCGTCCACCCGAGTCGTGCTTCGGCTGGTCGTCGTCTTCGTCGTCACTGCGCTATCGTGGCTTTCGTACGTTGTCCTCACCATCAGCCCAGCTGTTGGCGATTTCCATTAACTTGGTTATGGTTTTTGGATTTTTGTGCCCGAGTTCCTCTATGTAGCTTTCACGTCGGATGCCATCGCTGAAGGCGTCGATTGCTCTGTCGACAGATACATCTTCGGTAGCGTTTAGGAGCTTGGTGAATCTCCTGATGTATGCGCGCATCGATTCCTTCTGCTTTTGCTGGCAATGCCGTAACTCCTCAATCCCGACGGGCCTTTTGTATGTTGCTTGGAAATTGGCAACGAAAGCGTCTACTAAGTCGTCCCATGATTTGATGGAGCCTTTTGGTAGGCCTCTTAACCATGCTCGTGCTGAGTCCTTCAAGTAAAGCTGCAAGCATTGCATTGCTGCTATCTGGTTTCCTTTGTGCAGAATCACAGTCTGCAGGTAGTCGTCTATCAAGGACCTTGGTTCCTTCTGTCCATCGTATTTGGCGGCGTCAGTAGGGGTGGGTTTGAATTTCTGGGTGGCATCGCCTCGCGGATTTTGTAGCTTAAACAGTCGGCCCCCCTTAGCTCGCCGTCGTTCTCCTGACTCTCATCCGAGGAATCACTGTCCTATTCCTCCCTAGCGGCGCGTCGTCGCCTTGCTTTGTCGATTCTGCTCTGGGTGATTTCGTCTCGAGCGTCTCTCGCGTGATGCTTTGAGCCGCTGGCCTGTAACATGGTCTTTTCCTTCCGTGGGACCAGATTGTCTCCTAATATTGCAAGACTTTCTAGGGCACCTCGATGGGCTTGGGCCATAGAACCTTCAGGGTGTTGGTTGATGAGATATGCAGCGAGATTGGCAGTCGCTCTCGTGATGGTTTTTGGTCGTGGCATGCCCGCGGTGTCCGTGGTCATAAAGGACTTGGTCAGATTTGACGTTATTTCTCTGGCGTCATCTTCCGAGAGCCTGGATAATCTTGATCGGTGCTTGCCTGCCCCTTGAGTGCTTCGAGAGGCGCTTCCTCGCGAGCCTCTCCGTCGTTCACTAGATTGGTCTGCCGCGGATAGGTGTCTCTCGAGGGCGGCTTGCTCTTTGGATAGCCGCTCCCGGTTTTTCTCCAATATGGAGCGGTGAGCGTTGAGGGTTCCAACCGAGGTTCCTGCAGGGAGCGGCATGTTGTTAAGTACGGCTTCCTTGGCTGGTGACCACTCCTCCTCTGCGATGGTGTAATCGCTGTTGTTGTTACTGGCACTGTTCTCAAAACTTGCTCGTCTGCTGGAGCGGGGGGTGTGATCTCCGTCCCCCTGTTCCTCGTGTTATTGGCAACATAAACCTGATGGTGTGCCGTTCTTCGGGTGGCACTTTGGACGATGCTGTCGACACTGTCCTCTCCCGATGAGTACTAGGCATTACAGATGAACGGTGTGTCGCATGATCCTAGCCCGTGCCTGGTATCACAGCTCAAGCAGTAGTACGAAGTCACCTCCGAAGATGTGGGATTGTCAGATCCAACCGACATGGAAGACGTCGAAAGAGGAGTCGATGGCGAGGGCGAGTTCGTTGAGCCTGTCAGACCAGCCGAAAGGTCGACTAATGACGACGTGTGTAACATCCCAAATTTCAATAAAAGAAAGAAGAAGAATTCCATAGATCCAAAATTTAGAACCAACAAAAACTTATAATTTGCATATAGTGCCATGCATAGGACTTGTGCATTTGAGTGATATGCCATGATGATTGTTATTGTGTAATTGTGCTAAACCCTAAAACCCTAAAGTGATCAAGTGAAGATCAAAACCAAATAAAATGAAAGAGAAAGAAATCAAATAAGAAAACCCTAAAACCCTCACATATGGTTTATGCCATTTTTGAAAATCTTTACCTTAGACCATTTTGGTCTTCACCATTAGTTGTATTATGTTACTAAACACTTATTACAACTTTTGGAACCAAAGAAACACAAATCAAATCAAATTCAAACTCAAATTGGGATCACATATGATAATGGTCAAATCTGCCATTTATAATCTGGTCCCTACTTTGAGCCCTTGCAATTCAAGTTTTTCAAACTAAACTTTCCCAATTCTTTGCACCTCATCCAAGAGCACATCAAGGTGAACAACTTTGGTAAAGACCACCATGCCAAATTCATCTTGGATCAAAATCTATGCTCATGTAAAGTTGAGACTTTTTAATATGAGCAACAATCTCACTTTGTCAAATTTTGCTATTCTTTGATTTTTTAAAATTCCATCACCACACATGGTTGCCTCTGGTAATTTACAACTTAACCAAACTCACCACTTTCAAATTATGGAACCTTTTGAACTCAACCAAATTTGGGCAAAATTTGCAATTTGCAAATATGGACTAAATGCAAACACTATTTAAAATAGTTTTTTGGCCAAACCTACTGCCCCAAGCTACTCTAACCTGTCCCCTGGTTCCCTCTCTCTCTCTTGCTTGAATAGCAACCCTAGGAAGAACCCTAAGGTGACAAGAACATGGCCATGCCGGCCATGTCTCAACCATGTCGCACCCCCCTCTCTTCTCCTTCCTCCTCCACCCTGGCCCTGCTGCCCAAACGCGCCACCGTGCCTCCCTACACCTTCCTAGCACCGCCGTTGTCGAGGAGGAGCACTGGCCGCGCCAGACCAGCTCGCACCCATGGCGGCTAGACATGCCGATGACGTCGCAGCGCGCACGCCACGGGCACCCACAAGCCACCTGCCGCCTCGCCAGCACAAGCATGCCCTGGACCCCCTGCGAGCAGGTTGAGCATCACCGTGCCACCGCGGACGCGCCAGACACGCTAGCCAAGCCAACCCGTTCCCGCCGCCTCCGGAGAAGGAGACCCTGATCCACCGCAGACGCGCCCGACACGGAAGCAACGCGACCCAATTAAGCACCGCCCGACAGCGATGTCGCCGCCAATCGCACCGCCAGGATACGCAGAACAGTTCCGCGCCCTCGCCTAGCTCGCTAGCTCGCCGGAACCGCCGCGCCATGGTCGACCGCATCACTGCCCCGCAGCACCTCCTCTCCGCTATAAATAGAGCAGCCTCGCACCCTCATTCTTCACACCAACAGCTTCTCCTCCCATCTCTGCTTCTACACGACCAAGCCACACACTCGATTGACGCTGGAGCAGCCCAATTTGGCGATCGGAGCCGCCAGTACCCGGAGATCATCGCCGTTGATTGGAGCTTCCCCACACCTCGTCGCCGGTACCTGGAGCTTCCTCATCAACGCCAACGTCACCGCGCACCTCGCCCTAGACCGCGGGAACGCCGGTAGGCTCTCCGACCCCCTAGGCTCACCGCCAGACCATCGGGTTCTCGTCGGAGAAGACGAAGAACATCGGTCGTTGGATCTCGTTTTAATCCAACGCGCCACACTGTCTCATACCGTTTTGGGTTTAAATAGACGCTGATGGGTGGCCCCCACATCGTCAGATGGCCCACGCGCACTGGATGCGTTGCTGGGTCGAGTTTCTCCGTTTCTGAATCGTTTCGGCCCAAATGAGTTTCCCGCCGGCCCTTTAATTCAAATCTCGTTTAATTAATTTCAATTCAAATTCAATACTGGTCCTGACTTCGAAATTCAATAGAATCTGTTTGGCTTGGCCAAATTTAGCAAATTTGATGTTGTTGGAAATCTACTGAAAAGATCTACAACTTGCCACTGGTCTCACTGTGAGATCTGTTGTAGAATTAAAGTGACAAAAAGATTAAGTCAGGGACTTTTGCACATTCAAATAAATCTTACAGATCAACCAAAAATGATATTTAGTTAATTCCAACTCTAATATCTCACATTTCACTTACACTAATTGTTTCTGCAAAAATATGGTGTGGTCACTTTGAATGATCATGCCCTAGTTTAAATAATGGACTATATGGCTAGTTTGCTTAAGTGATATTATCCAAAACTATTATGCAATTTGTATGAAGTGTTTCACTTCATTTAAATCTTGTCCCAAGTACTTTCATATGAAGTTTGGACCCCTGGTCAATTACTCTCACATGAAATACTTGGAGATTTTAAATCATAATAGGCATTGTTAAATGGTATGAGGTATTCTACCTCATTTAAATCATTTTCTCAAATGATGATGATGAATGGTTGACTTAGGTCAACCTGATTTCATGTAAGATTGTTTGAGAAATTAAATCTTAAGAAGATTCAATGAGAGGAAATTATTCCTCAAGAACTATATGAAAACTATCATTTACATATGTAATGAGAGGAAATTATTTTTCCTAAGAAGAAGAAACCAATGCACTGATAACCCACAAGTATAGGGGGTGTATCGTAGTATCTTCGATAAGTAAGAATGTCGATCCCAACGAGGAGCAGAAGGTGTTGACAAGCAGTTTCGATGAAGGATTCACCGTAAATGCTCACAGACAAGTATTCAGGGGGTTTTGATGTAACAGATGAATAAAGTACGAGTAAGTAAAGTGCGAGAGTAACAATTGCAGCGAGTGGCCCAATCCTTTTTAGCACAAAGGACAAGCCGGTTTGTTTACTTATAATGACCAAATGTTCTCGAGGACACATGGGATTTTAGTCTAGTGCTTTCGCTACATACGGCTAATTAATCTTCATTGTTTTGATAAGTGTTGTGTGGGTGAACCTATGCTAATGTACCGCCCTTCCTAGGACTAATACATACTTGTGATTATACCCCTTGCAAGCATCCGCAACTACAAGAAAGTAATTAAGATAAATCTAACCACAGCCTTAAACTCTAAGATCCTGCTATCCCTCCTGCATCGATATACCAACGGGGGTTCAGGTTTCTGTCACTCCGGCAACCCCGCAATTGGCAAACGAGTACAAGATGCATTCCCCTAGGCCCATAATGGTGAAGTGTCGTGTAGTCGACGTTCACACGACACCACTAGAAGAATAACACCACAACTTAAATATCATAACATTGAATATTACTCAACCATACTTCACTACTAACATTTACACTTCACCCATGTCCTCAAGAACTAAACGAACTACTCACGAGACATCATATGGAGCATGATCAGAGGTGATATGATAATGAATAACAATCTGAACATAAACCTTGGTTCAACGGTTTCACTCAATAGCATTAATAACTAGTAGAAATCAACACCGGGAGAGTTTCCCCTATCAAACCCAAATTGCTACAGCGGTGGTGATGTGCAGTGGTGGAGACGGCGGTGATGATGATGAAGATGATGATGATGGTGGTGGAGATGATGTCCAGCTTGATGGCGATGACGATGGTGTCGATTTCCCCCTCCGGGAGGGAATTTCCCCGGCGGATCTCAGCCTGCCGGAGAGCTCTTTTCTCTCTGGTGTTCTCCGCCCCGCAGAGGCGGCTGTGGCTCTTCGCGACGTATCCCCTGGAGCTTAGGTTTTCGGGACGAAGGCGTACGCGAAGAAAAGGAGGCGAGAGGGGGCTGTTGGCCCCCTCCTCACAGGGCGGCGCGGCCAGGCCTTGGGCCGCGCCGGCCTATGAGGTGGGCCCACCTCGGGTCCCCTCGGCTCCCCCTTCTGGCTCCCTTCATCTTCTGGAAAAATAGGATTTTTCATATAATTTCCGTCAACTGTTGATCTTCCGAAATATTGCATTCTGACGGCGCTTTTTCCAGCAGAATCCTGACTCCGGTGCGCGATCCACCAATAATCATGAAACATGCAAAATAGATGAAATAACATAAGTATTATCTCCAAATATGAAATATATCAATGAATAACATCAAATTATGATATAAAATAGTGATGCAAATTGGACGTATCAACTCCCCCCAAGCTTAGACTTCGCTTGTCCCCAAGCGAAACTGCACTCGGTAAACAGGACCACATGTTTATGCAGTGAAGAGTCGAAAAATCAAATACGGACAAGAAGCATCATATTCATTCACACAAGACATTCTAGTAAACAACTTCCTCATATAATTCAACTTGGAACAAGTATAAGGTAATCACAAATAAAGGTGCATAAGAAATCATAGTTGGTGATGGCAAACTTCGTTCTTGGTCAGAGAACAATTAACAGGTTATATTTATCTATCGAGCAGCGCTCTTATGTTAAAGTTTATATGGCACATCTTGCATACTCAATCATAATAATCTCCTCATGATCATTGATAACTTTCAAAGCTATATTCATTCAGATAAAACTTGTACTAAACAAGGAAGAATAAAAGACATGATGAAGCAAATCACAATATAATGGTTTGATCACAACAACTCAAATGCTTGCTTAAGATGGAGGGAAATAGGTTTACTGACTCAACATAAAGTAAAAGACAGGCCCTTCGCAGAGGGAAGCAGGGATTAAATCATGTGCTAGAACTTTTTCAGTTTTGAAATCATGTAAAGAGAGTAAAAGTAACATTTTGAGAGGTGTTTGTTGTTGTCAACGACTGGTAGCGGGTACTCTAACCCCCTTGCCAGACAAACTCTCGAAGAGCGGCTCCCATTAAGTTTTATTTTGGGTTGGCACTCCTTCCAACCTTTGCTTTCACAAACCATGGCTAACCGAATCCTCGGGTGCCTGCCAACAATCTCATACCATGAAGGAGTGCCTTTTTATTTTAGTTTTATGGTGATGACACTCCTCCCCTCCTTGCTTTCTCAAGCCATGGCTAACCGAATCCTTCGGGTGCCGTCCAACAATCACATACCATGGAGGAGTGTCTATTTAGGTTAATTATTTTGGGACTGGGAATCCCATTGCCAGCTCTTTTTGCAAAATTATTGGATAAGCGGATGAAGCCACTAGTCCATTGGTGAAAGTTGCCCAACAAGATTGAAAGATAAAACACCATATACTTCCTCATGAGCTATAAAACATTGACACAAATAAGAGATAGTAAATTTTGAATTATTTAAAGGTAGCACACGAAGTATTTACTTGGAATGGCAGGAAATACCATGTAGTAGGTAGTTATGGTGGACACAAATGGCATAGGTTTGGGTTGGGGTTTGGATGCACGAGAAGTATTCCCTCTCAGCACAGGTCTTTGGCTAGCAAGGTTAATTAGCAAGCACAAGAATTGAGGGAAACAAACAAATATACATGTGATAGAAACAATCATGCATCTTTCTTGTAAGCACAAACAATTTTAACTTCAGAATAATAAGCTATGAGTTAACAAGAAAGGAAGACAATGAAACAACTACATGTATTTCTCTTTTCTACTTAAACCTCAAAGTGTTGTTGCTATTGACCAATGCTAAGTTTGCCAAAACCAGATAGATTTATTCAATGCTCCCAAAGTGATACCAATACTAATAACAAGATCAATCATATAATAGAGATTGCAAACTAAAATAAGATGCGTAATATGTAAATGATAAGACTTCTCATTAATATTTCATAACGATAACTCACTCCAAGGGATACATAGACAACCAACTAAAGGAGAGATACTCCCACACTGCAACCCATCTTATATGATAACCTCCCTACTCATGATATGACACTACTTGATAGTAAAAAGTAAGAGATAGTGATGATGTGATACCGCGGCACTCCCCCAAGCTTGGAACAAACCAAGGGGATGCCAATACCGATGATGAATTACTCCTTCGGCGATGGTGGTGATGAATTCTCGACAAGCTTCTCAACAAGCTCCTGAAGCTCATCAATCTTGTACATGAGGTTGCGGATCATCTCCGAATTGTGCTCGACGCGATTAAGAAGTATGTCCGACGGTGAGTCCCAATTCTTGGAGTTATTTCCCCACCCTTCAGATCCAGACTTCATCTTCATGCAGTGTTAGAACGATCTATATCCCAATTGCTAGGCAATGCTGCCTTGGGAGTCCTTTCAATTTGACTATTGTAAATTAGATTGCGGAAGGGGTGGTAAGTGCCTGAAGAAGATGTCTTTGGGGCTAGGTAATGACGTGGAACCCTTCCTCCGGTGCGAATTCTTGCGCTCCTGTTTGCACTAAAAGAGTTATCCACCACCTCGATGCTTGCGATGGTAGCACGCGGGTATGCGTGCGAGTCTTCCTCCACTTCTTCTTCATCTTCTTCCTTGACGCTCTCGTCCACCTCTTTCCACTCGGGATCTTGAATATCTTCATCCGAAAGCCCCTTGCCCTTGTTCTTGGAGACCATGGTGCTTCTAGATTGAAAATAGATCCTGGCAGAAACTGCTCGAAACAAACACGTCGAGAAAACGATATACGGACCTCCAGGGGTCCAGGGGATTATATAGCAGAAATTTGTATATCATAAGGAAAGCACCAGGTCGAACCAGAGTCGGAAAGAGGCGACGAGGCAGACAACTCATAGGGCGGCGCGGCCTGGCTGGGGCCCGCGCCGGCCTATGGGGGCACGCCCTCGTGCGTCTCCTCCACTCCGTTTCGATCTCGTAATTTTTCATATTTTCCAAAAACAGCAAAAACATTGTTCGGAAAGTAAATCGCGAACTTTTTATTACCTGTACTGTTACCTATTCAAAGTCGAGTTCTGGTGGACTGTCAATTTGACCTTTGATGAAGGCCTCCGGTGTTTCCACTCGAATAACATCAACATCTACATTATAAGAATCACCTGAGATATAATGCTTGAGTCTTTGTCCATTCACCACTTGTGTGGCATTGCCTTGGAGAGAGCTAATTTTAATTGCTCCTGAATGATACACCTCCTCAACAACATATGGTCCTTCCCATTTCGAGAGTAATTTCCCTGCAAAGAATCTGAGACGAGACCGATATAGTAGGACTTTATCCCCAATATTAAATTCTCTTTTGATAATCCTTCTATCATGCCATTTCTTTACTTTTTCTTTAAAGAGTTTAGCATTTTCGTAAGCTTCACTTCTCCATTCATCTAGAGAACTCAATTGTAGCAACCTCTTATTACCGGCTAGTTTAGGATCTTTATTTAATTCTCTAACAGCCCAATAAGCTTTGTGCTCTAGTTCTAAAGGTAAATGACAAGCTTTTCCATAAACCATTTTGTAAGGTGACATACCCATGGGATTTTTATAAGCAGTTCTATATGCCCATAGTGCTTCCTTCAATTTACTAGCCCAATTCTTTCTAGTTTTATTAATAGTCTTTTGCAAGATAGATTTAATTTCTCTATTTGATAGTTCTACTTGCCCACTAGTTTGAGGATGATAAGCGGAAGCAATTCTATGATTAATACCATATTTAGCAAGAGTTTTTCTAAAACCACCATGAATAAAATGAGAACCTCCATCGGTCATAATATATCTAGGAACTCCAAATCTAGGAAAAATAATGTCTAAAAGCATTCTTAAAGAGGTCTCACCATCAGCACTTTTTGTAGGTATGGCTTCCACCCATTTAGTAACATAATCAACAGCAACAAGTATATGAGTATTACCTTCTGAGGAGGGAAAAGGTCCCATGAAGTCAAATCCCCAACAATCGAACGGTTCAATAACAAGAGTATAATTCATAGGCATTTCATTGCGTCTGGAGATATTACCAACCCTTTGACATTCATCACAAGATAAGATAAACTTCCTTGTATCTTTGAAGAGAGTCGGCCAATAAAAACCTGATTGTAGAACCTTTTGCGCAGTTCTATCTCCGGCGTGATGTCCTCCATAAGCACTACCATGACATTTACTCAATATCTCTTGTTGTTCATATTCGGGAACACATCTTCGCAGAATACCATCCACTCCTTCTTTATATAAGTGTGGGTCATCCCAAAAATAATGCCTCAAGTCATAAAAGAATTTCCTCCTTTGCTGAGCTGAAAAGGTTGGAGGCAAGTACTTGGAAACAATAAAGTTAGCATAATCAGCATACCAAGGACTGTCTCGCGAGCTCACCTTTATTACAGCCAATTGTTCATTTGGAAAACTATCATTAACAGGAACAGGGTCATAAGCAATATTTTCCAATCTAGACAAATTATCAGCAACCGGATTATCAGCACCTTTCCTATCTACAATATGTAAGTCAAATTCTTGCAACAGAAGTACACATCTAATAAGCCTTGGCTTAGCATCTTTCTTTTGCATAAGGTATCTGATTGCAGCATGATCAGTATGAATTGTAACTTTTGAATCAACAATATAGGATCTAAACTTATCACAAGCAAAGACTACAGCTAACAATTCTTTTTCAGTAGTAGCATAATTTCTTTGAGCAGCATCAAGAGTTTTACTAGCATAATGAATAACATTCAATTTTTTATCTACTCGCTGTCCAAGAACAGCGCCTACAGCAAAATCACTAGCATCACACATAATTTCAAATGGTAAGTTCCAATCAGGAGGTTCAACTATAGGAGCAGTTGTTAAGGCTTTCTTTAGAGTTTCAAAAGCTTCCTTACAATCATCATCAAAAACAAAAGGTACATCTTTTTGAAGAAGATTAGTAAGAGGCTTTGAAATCTTGGAGAAGTCTTTAATAAACCTCCTATAAAACCCAGCATGACCAAGAACACTACCACTACAAGAAAACCCGCCATTAAGCAACCCATATCTTCCAACGAATTAAATACATGTTGCAACTTCTTTGGTAGATACACATATAACTGTAGCAAACTACATTCGTTCTCTTTTTATTTTGAACAACAACTAGCGGTAAAAGCTCGCAAAAATTTTCCATCGTGCGCAGGCTCCCGCCGCTTCTCATTTCCGTCGCGCGCCCAAAGAAATCAAAAGAGAAGGGAAAATCACGAGATCTGAACACCCCAATATTAGGCGCCCCTTCCGCCGCGCTCATCATTTTCCCCACCGAGCGAAACCCTCCGCCGCCAACCCTGCTTACCAGGCCATCCGAAATCGCTCCCTCAAGTCACCACGCGCGCAGCTCCGATCTGCGTTGTCTTTGCCAGAACAAAGCCCCCGACGTGTTGATCCATGTGATCTAGTGATGCCATCTCCCTCATCCCCATCGAGTGACCCCGCATCGGCGATCTCGACGACCTCCAACTTGTCCATCAGCCTCGTCGATGAACTGCAACGATCCTGCTCCCTGGATCGCCCTATAGCAGATCCAACAATTTAGTTGGTATTTTATTTTATTGTTCCTTCATCTTTCCCCACTTTATGCTGTCTCTGGTCAATGGAATTTGGGGAGCTCGGTGTGTGCAAACTGCCTTGGTACAGACGTACACTGGATGGGAATTGCTCTGATAAGTGTTATCTCTGATAAGTCATGTTTTAGATGTGGTTTCAGTCATTTACATTGGTATTACTCTACCTTTGGTTTCAGAGTGTCCCATGTTTTCCTAGTATGCTCTGATCTTCAGAATTCAGATTATATATGCCTACTCCTAACTGAAATTTGAGTGCGATACTATCTAAATTAGTACTTCTAAACTATGTGCCCATATTCTGTACAACTTGTAGTACAAGTCCATTCTTTTGTTAATGTCCGTTGTTGTGCAATACATGTACATTCTCATTTGCCTATTTCAGGATAATGAGGCGTGTGAGCATAGGATCTAGCAAGGCAGCAGGATCTGTTGAGGTAGATCAAGAAAGAGATCAAGGAAGCTCAAGGTACAGAACTGTCTTATATGTGGCGCAGCTATCTAGCCAAGTTACTCCTAGATGTTATGAGGACATGCATGTTATTGCTGCTATGTGGGATAACTAAGAAGAGAACATCTGTGAGTGATATGAACATTTTGGAATCTCTAATTATCTGAAATATTAGTGTATCATGCTTGCGATTTGAATTCATTGCATAGGCTTCTATGGACGGGGAGGAGAAAATTTGGCCAGCCTTGATTAATTTTTTGCTTCACTTCAACATTGCTGAATCAGATCCTGCAATAGTTATACTACGGTACATGTACACCATTGTGATGTAAATTTTCATTCCAAGTTCATGCGAGTTAGCATTTAGTAGTATGTTGTGTGTAGGAAATATCTTGGTAGGCCAAGAAACCCCAAATTCATGGAAGCTAGAAGAACTGCAGTGTTGAAATGAGCATCGGATTAAGAAGCCGCGTGAAGGGAGTTTAAGGAGAGGATGAAAACACCTGGCCACAGCTAGGACAGTGCCTCAACAGTCCAATGCAAGAAACTGTCGGTATGTTACTTGGTTAAGCCTCTTCGTGGTTCCATGCACATGACTGAAAGTTTTTCTTTCTAGATTAAGGTTGTTGTCTCACTATTCTAAGCACAGCCTTCATGCTGTTTTAGTTCCTACTAATTAAAGGCTTCAGATATTGATATCTCTGTTTTTATTTGGGTAAATACATTTAAAGGATTTACTAAGATAATCTTCAATTTTACAATTCATGCAGACTCATAATGCTATTGGGGATCCATCTAGACTAGTTAGTATTGCTATTTTCTCTTTCTGTTTTAAATCATCTCATCATAGTTGTTTATCTCTCCGTCGTCTTAATAATTTAGTTGCAGTGTGACTTGGCTTAAAGAAGCAAAGATAACATAGCAGAATCTAAATTGAATTTCTTATCAGATCATCAGATTAGCAGTGGTTTTCAGTTGGAAGTAGCACTAGTGATTTGCGTTGACTTAAAAAAGACAAGATCTGTCCACCTTGTTACAATATATAGAGAAAAGCATTTCTAACCTAATTGCTATTGGTTTCGACATGTGAAATCACTCGAGGAGGTGTCATTCTCCTTTCTATTGTGATATCAAAATTGACTCGTTCTGTGTTCTGCATCAAGAATAAAAAAATTGGTCTACTCACCTCCCGTGTACTAGAAGAACTGAACATCATGCGTTGGAGATTTAGATCTGACGATAACTATGTGGTGACGTGAAATTGTGTGATTTTTTGTGCCTATGTACTTCAAATTACCAATTCATTGCCGCTTTTCTCTAATCTCTTGTATTAGGCATTTTCTCTCAGGCTTCTTGTTCTTGAATCTGCATAATTTGATCTAGAAAGAAGGGATTGTAATGAGGGGATACGTGGGAAAGACTATAGGTTTTTTACTATCTCAAATCGGTTCAATATTGTACTCAGTTAAAGAAATTTAGTACCTTACGTGTGCAGCTTGCAGGTTTCCTAGCCGGCTATAATAATGATGTGTGCAGTTACAGGTTTCGTGGTAACTGGTAAGCATGATTTAATTGGAAGTATAAAGTTACATAAGAATTGCTATCTCCTGCTTTATGCGGCTTGTAAAGATATCTTAAGTTTATGATAGAAACTAATTTTCTAATTTATATCCTAACTGATATGCAGACTATATATAAGGGTTAAATGCCCTATCATATATGCAGCTTCAATGTTCCCATGTTCTTTCTTTTAAAGAGAGAATGAAAAGAATTATTTATTTATCTTTCGGTTACTCACATGATTTCCTTGCTATAGTAGATGGCTAGAGCCAGCTGGAGGTGGGCAGCCCATGAGCAAGTGAAGCATTACCTTGTTGCTATATCCTAGCATGTACGTCTCTTTTATCTATTGCACTTTTCTGTAGCTATATCGTAAAATTGCAATGTAAGTTCTGCATCATAGATGAGAAATGGCACTGCAGTTTTGTTTGCGATATTATGCTTTAATCCAGTATTTAATAAAAAAATCTATCATTTCTTAAAAACAACATGAAGCACGGTATCATTATATATTCCTTTTGTTATGGCAGGACAAGTAGTAAACTGACTTCTGAGCAACATGTGATGTGTTCTTGTTATATTAGTTTGATATGCTCATATTGGTGCATCTCGACTCTCTTTTCAGAAGGGGCAACTCATAAATAACTAAATATATGTGAGCAAGTGGGTAAACTATAATGCTCCGAGATGTGTTGCAGATGTGCTATACTGGCCTGCTCTTGAGATATAAGTTAACTACACTGCTCGTGCCCACTGATAGTTTAGCTTTACGGTATTGTGTCTGACCATTATGTAGATCTAGTCAATTAAATGATTCGGATCTACTGTTAAATCAGTCCTTTCATATGTTTATCATAGTTACTTCTTCTTTCAGTATTTCCTTTGTCTTTGATCTGTGTGGTACCGACTTAACATCTAGGTGCCATGGGCTGTTTTAAATGCAAGGGACAACAAAGATTATCTTGCATGACTTAACTTTGGCATGCTACCGAGCTGTTCGAAGAAATTCCAAGCAATATGTGGATGTGAATTTAAATGTATCATAGACAAAGATGCATAGTATACACTTTGCTTTCATTTTTCAATAGAATACTTTATATGTACGCATATCTTGAAAAGAAATATGCAGATTAGTGCTTTGCACTCTAAAGATATCCCATGTTTTAGATATATTTATGTATTTTGATATTTTCACATCGTGGGTAATAGAACAAGTTGGTACTAGAATTTCAAATACCCTTGCCTAATGTTTTTTCCACATCTGTTCTAAAATCTAAACTTTCTTTTTTCAGGCCCAAAATATCAGCAAGAACCGTCACATTCAAATGTTATATTAGAGGACACCAGACGAGAAGGAATATATATAGGATTAGATAGAGTATCATATTATGATGCAAGATTGTAAGATGTGTACTCTTAAGATAATTTTCATGTGTGGATGGTGATTTTAATTATAAATATATAAATGTTTCTGCATGCAATGTGGCCCCATTCTGCAATTTTTGTGTTGTTGTATACTCGTATGTATGTATTAAGTATATATATTCTCTTGATGAGAAAATAAATACTGCAATATCTGAAGCTACAAAGCCACCGAATTAAAAAACAATATTTGTTTTGAAATAAATTATTCAATCCCCATATATTATGTACCAACGGATACTACAGTTGCTTGACCTCCGTTGCTACTTTGCAACGCTCTATCCAATGGTTACCAACGGAGCTATATGCGTTGCATTATACCCTTGCAACACCCAAAAACGCAACGCATCAATATTCGTTGGTAGAGACACTAGCAACGCCTATATTGGCATTTAGATACAGATAAATGTGTTGCTGTAGGGGGAGTCTTGTTGTAGTGTACGAATACCTTTAACATCCCTAGGATAGGGCATCTTCTCAATTGCTTCAACTTTAGCTCTATCAACTTCAATACCTCTCTCGGAAATTTTATGTCCCAATACAATTCCTTCATTAACCATAAAGTGGCATTTCTCCCAATTAAGAACAAGGTTAGTTTCTTCACATCTCTGCAAAACTTTATCGAGGTTCCGCAAGCAATTATCAAAAGAATTCCCATAGACAGAAAAATCATCCATGAATACCTCTACAATACTCTCGCAAAAGCCATGAAAAATAGCAGACATGCATCTTTGAAAAGTAGCAGGAGCATTACATAAACCAAAAGGCATACGTCTATAAGCATAAGTTCCACAGGGACAAGTGAAAGTGGTTTTCTCTTGATCCTTAGTTTTAACAGCAATTTGTGAAAACCCAGAATAACCATCAAGAAAGCAAAAGTGAGTATTCTTAGACAACCTTTCTAACATTTGATCAATAAAAGGCAAAGGGTAATGATCTTTCTTAGTAACTTTATTAACTTTTCGATAATCAATGCACATTCTATACCCTACAACTACTCTTTGAGGTATGAGCTCATCATTATCATTAGGCACAACAGTCATTCCTCCTTTCTTAGGAACACAATGCACAGGACTAACCCATCTACTATCAGCAATAGGATATATAATACCAGCTTCAAGAAGTCTTAATACCTCATTTCTTACCACATCCTTCATCTTAGGAATTAGACGACGCTGAGGTTCAACAACAGGCTTCACATCATCTTCCATATTAATGGCGTGTTGGCAAATAGAGGGAGAAATCCCCTTCAAGTCATCAAGAGTGTAGCCAATAGCACCTCGGTGTTTCTTCAATATTTCCAATAACCTTTCTTCTTCAAACTCTGAAAGCTTAGAACTAATAATAACAGGATATATTTTCTTATCATTAATATGAGCATATTTCAGATTATTAGGAAATGGTTTTAAATCAAAGACAGGATCTTCCTTTGGTGGTGGTGTTGTACCCAGATCTTCCACCGGTAAATCATGCTTAAGGATAGGTTGACGAAGGAAAATTTCATCAAGTTCATCTCTTTCTTCCCTAAAAACTTCACTCTCACTATTCTTCAAATGTTGCTGCAAAGGATTATTAGGAGCAAGAGCAATAGATGCACACTGTTCAACTTTAAAATCATTATTAGGCGAATCAATTTTATAAGGAGTTTTAGCAAATTTAGAGAAGTTAAACTCATAAGATTCACCAGCAAATTTAGTCAAAATTTTCTCTTTCTTGCAATCTATAATAGCTCCACAAGTATTTAGAAAAGGTCTACCAAAAATGATAGGACAATATTTACTACCAACAGAACCAAGTACTAAAAAGTCAGCAGGATATTTAATCTTACCACATAGAACTTCCACATCTCGAACAATACCAATTGGAGAGATAGTTTCTCTATTAGCCAGCCGAATAACCACATCAATATCTTCAAGTTCACATGAACCAATTTCGTGCATAATCTCCGTGTAAAGCTCATAAGGAATAGCACTAATACTTGCACCAATATCACATAAACCATAATAACAATGATCACCAATTCTAACAGATAGCATAGGAACACTAGCTTGCTTGGACTTATTAGGATGTGAAACAATATTAGAGGCATCTTCACAGAAAATAATATGACCATCCTCCACATTTTCAGTCACAAGATCTTTAACTATTGCAACAGCAGGTTCAACTTTTATTTGTTCTTCAGGTTCTATAGGTTTCTTTTCACTTTTATGAACCGCACTATTTATAACGGAGTACTCCTTCATTTTAGCAGGGAAAGGAGTTTTTTCAATATAAGCTTCAGGAATAACATGATCAACAGTTTCAACTACAACACATTTATTTATAGATGAATCAATTTTATCTTTATACGGTTCATGATACTTATCAAAATTCTTCTTTGGCAATTCATAATGAGAGGCAAAAGCTTTATAAAGATTTGCAGCAACTTGAGAATCAAGACCATAAGTAGCACTCATATTACGAAATTTATCAGTATCCATAAAAGCTTCAATGCATTTATAATCATAATTTATACCTGATTCTCTATCTTTGTCGTTCTCCCATCCTTCAGTATTTTCCTGGATCCGATTAAGAAGGTCCCTTTTAAACTCTTCCTTGTTGCGTGTAAATGATCCAGAATAAGAAGTATCCAGCAAGGTCTTGTCTTCAAAAGAAAGTCTTGCATAGAAATTATCAATAATAACATTACCAGGAAGCTCATGAATGGGGCATTTGAGCATTAAAGACTTCAATCTCCCCCACGCTTGGGCAATACTCTCTCCATCTTGAGGCCAAAAATTATATATGCGGTTCCGATCTTTGTGAATTTCACTTGGAGGATAGAACTTAGAATAAAACCGGGGCACAATATCATTCCATTCAAGAGAATCCCCATTATCCAGTAATTTATACCAATGCGCCGCTTTACCAGACAGCGATATAGAGAATAGTTTCTTCCTCACTTCATCCATAGCAATACCTGCACACTTGAATAAACCACGTAATTCATGTAAGAACAGTAAATGATCTCCAGGGTGGACGGTTCCATCCCCTGTATAACGGTTATCCACTACACGTTCAATGATTTTCATAGGTATTTTGTATGGTATTTCTTCCTCACCTGGCGCCTCATCCACTACCTTTGCAGTAGTAGTAGATTTCCCAAATAAAAACTCAAGAGAAGATCTCTCCATAATGAATTATAGCAGCAGGCAGAAATAAAATCAGCACAAACAGTAGAAATTTCCCTTACCAATTCCACTTACCAATAGCGCTTCACTCCCCGGCAACGGCGCCAGAAAATAGTCTTGATAACCCACAAGTATAGGGGGTGTATCGTAGTATCTTCGATAAGTAAGAATGTCGATCCCAACGAGGAGCAGAAGGTGTTGACAAGCAGTTTCGATGAAGGATTCACTGTAAATGCTCACAGACAAGTATTCAGGGGGTTTTGATGTAACAGATGAATAAAGTACGAGTAAGTAAAGTGCGAGAGTAACAATTGCAGCGAGTGGCCCAATCCTTTTTAGCACAAAGGACAAGCCGGTTTGTTTACTTATAATGACCAAACGTTCTCGAGGACACACGAGATTTTAGTCTAGTGCTTTCGCTACATACGGCTAATTAATCTTCATTGTTTTGATAAGTGTTGTGTGGGTGAACCTATGCTAATGTACTGCCCTTCCTAGGACTAATACATACTTGTGATTATACCCCTTGCAAGCATCCGCAACTACAAGAAAGTAATTAAGATAAATCTAACCACAGCCTTAAACTCTGAGATCCTGCTATCCCTCCTGCATCGATATACCAACGGGGGTTCAGGTTTCTGTCACTCCGGCAACCCCGCAATTGGCAAACGAGTACAAGATGCATTCCCCTAGGCCCATAAAGGTGAAGTGTCGTGTAGTCGACGTTCACACGACACCACTAGAAGAATAACACCACAACTTAAATATCATAACATTGAATATTACTCAACCATACTTCACTACTAACATTTAGACTTCACCCATGTCCTCAAGAACTAAACGAACTTCTCACGAGACATCATATGGAGCATGATCAGAGGTGATATGATAATGAATAACAATCTGAACATAAACCTTGGTTCAACGGTTTCACTCAATAGCATCAATAACTAGTAGAAATCAACACCGGTAGAGTTTCCCCTATCAAACAATCAAGATCAAACCCAAATTGCTACAGCGGTGGCGATGTACAGCGGTGGAGACGGCGGTGATGATGATGAAGAAGATGATGATGGTGGTGGAGATGATGTCCAGCTCGATGGCGATGACGATGGTGTCGATTTCCCCCTCCGGGAGGGAATTTCCCCGACGGATCTCAGCCTGCCGGAGAGCTCTTTTCTCTCTGGTGTTCTCCGCCCCGCAGAGGCAGCTGTGGCTCTTCGCGACGTATCCCCTGGAGCTTAGGTTTTTGGGACGAAGGCGTACGCGAAGAAAAGGAGGCGAGAGGGGGTTGTGGGCCCCCTCCTCACAGGGCGGCGCGGCCAGGCCTTGGGCCGCGCCGGCCTATGAGGTGGGCCCACCTCGGGTCCCCTCGGCTCCCCCTTCTGGCTCCCTTCATCTTCTGGAAAAATAGGATTTTTCATATAATTTCCGTCAACTGTTGATCTTCCGAAATATTGCATTCTGACGGCGCTTTTTCCAGCAGAATCCTGACTCCGGTGCGCGATCCTCCAATAATCATGAAACATGCAAAATAGATGAAATAACATAAGTATTATCTCCAAATATGAAATATATCAATGAATAACAGCAAATTATGATATAAAATAGTGATGCAAATTGGACGTATCATGCACCTAATTGTATTAATTGTGTGACTAGAATAGTTTGTGTGAATACATGCGATGCTTAGAATAGCTATTGTATTTTTTGAGTGATTATACCTCGTATTCAAATTTAGACGCTAGCACCGGAGAATACCCGGAGGAAGAAGGTTGCTACCAAGAGGAGGAAGAGGAGAACTTTGACCACTATTGTAAGCCCCAGGAGTAGGAAAACCCAGAGCGCGCAGGTAAGAGGGGTTTATGTGCATGAGGTCACTACAAAGGACCGTGAGGTCGCCTCGCATTCCCAAGCATATGGGTAGGCCAAGCAACAGCTCGACACGCCCATGCACACAACACCCACCTCAAAGGCTCACGATAGGCTTTCCAAGCCTGAGTGCTTCACCTTCCTGTGCACTTCACACATACACACACTGTGCAGAGGATACAAGGGTAGAATACAGCTTGAATATCACAACATGACTATGTATGACACAAAAGATGGAAATAAGGTTCATATATATAGCAACGCTCTAGTGAGCAAGATCCAAATGACACTCAGAGGACACATGTCCCAACATTACATCATACATAAGATAGCCAAATAGTCTGGGTACAGACAAGAACCAAATGGGACTAAGAGTCCTGAAGATAATCAAGCGGGGGTTCCATAACCAACAAGCCACAGGCTGCTGCCTTAGGAACGATCCTGCTACGCAACGAAGTCATCGTCAGGGAACTCGACAAAGTAGCCTTCTGCGTACTCTTCATCATCAGTCGTACCTGTTTGTCAAAAAGCGGGTTCCGGAAAAAGAGGAAGAAAAACGAGGGTAAGTACCAATGGCACGTACTTGCGAGACAAGACCAGCTATGCTTGCTGGTGGGCGGTGTAAACTTTGCCCGGCTATATGTGGGGTTTAGCGGCAGCAAAGCAACTAACCAATAGAGACACGCTACAACATTCGTCTATCGGATAAGATGAGAGAGCGCATAATCTAGCAGTTCTATACTCTGCAAACATAACCCAGCCAATGCGATTCCCCTTCGCCAAGAGGTATTGCAAAGACACACACACATTTGAAAGAGTTTTATTAGCAAATTTATTAGCAACATGCAATAAGGTGTAAGTTGTTCTATGATCGAGTTTAACATCTCCAAGTCGTCCATAACCGCGGACACGGCTTATCGATAAGATCTCACCCTGCAGGGATGCACTACTGTACCCATACACGCATGTCCGACTCCACAAGCAAGGGTTTTGAGAAAACTTGCCAGCGAAACCTCGCATCACAACCCCTCCCTTCACCACAGACCAAGTCCAAGAAGCCACCTATCTAGGTTAAATCCGTTTTAGAGCCCGATCGCAACTCCGATGCGGACCTAGCTGTTGCGAGAACGGCTAAGAAGGATCAGAGCCCACTAGAGGATGACCTCTTAACAATGCGGACCGCGCCTACGAGCGTGCAAGAGACAACAGGGTTACAAGGCACAAAAGGCTTCCCCAAAATAACTCCATAACATCGGACCACAAAGAAACAAGCTTGCACGCTCGGGAGAAACAAAACGTTACGAAACTAATTGTGGCACTTGGACAGTGGAAGCAGTTCCGGTAACAGGTCGAGGGGGGCCCAGTGAAACCTCCCACGTGTGGTTAGTGCGCTCAGTCTTGGATCAGAAAACAAGAACTCGTCCTAATTATAAAATTGGACACAAGTGAGCCATGGTAAAACCAAATATACAGTTGACCCACCGATGCCTCTTCTTATCCATTTTAATATTTTCATTAGGGTGAGCCATGAATATCTCCAACAACAGATATAGCAAGTAAACAACTACCCAACAAGATATCCCGAACATTTCGAGATATCAACAAAACCCTAAACTCGCCTACGACTCGCAAAGCTGGCAAACAACAAACAATGGGTAGGGCGAGGAGGTGTAATTCGGTAATATAGGGCAACAGGTGGAATAGGACACGTGACACAACAGAATCGCAACATAGGGATAGCAATAGATCAAAAGAGCATGAAAATGTAAAATAGGTGAAGGGGTGGGCTCGCCTGTCAGATCAGAGGTAGAAGCACCGACACGATCCTCCAGAGGGAACTCGTACTCCTGCTCGTACTGCTCTGCGTCGGTGTCTACTCGAGAAGAACCAAATAGCACATACAAGGATAGTAAAGCACAAATCAATACAAGGAAATGCAATGCGCAATATGATGCATGAGGTGCAAGGTTTCATGTATAGCAAAGTTAAGTGGGGTGCTTTCCAAAGTAGCATGAAATGATAAAAACACCCACACATAGCATTTAGTTGAAGTTGCACTTTTAATTTGGCCGAACCAGGGATGCGGCCAATGATGCATGACATGGTGATATTTGAATACTTCATGCTTTGCTGATGCAATTAGATATAAAGATTATTGAATTTGGAGTTGTAGAATTAAAGATATGAATTTAGCAAATTTCATCATTTATACTCCAATTGAAATGTGGTCAAATTTTATTTGTCCAAAAGTTGAAACGAAGTTCATATTTGAAAAGTTCATATTTTTCTGATACTCAAACGTATAAAATTTGTGTGATTTGGATTTTGGAAAGTGCAATTTTAAGATATGTAAAAACATTTTGGCATTTGCCAGATATGGGATCTGAACCCAGGACGTGTAGAAAGTTGACTAGGGATATAACCAGTGTGGTAGACGATCAGACTTCTCCATAAACAGGTTACAGACAATGTGTAGTGTTGGTGCCGTTAACTGAATTTTTCGATAGCAAAAACTGAAGAAGTGACAGCTGCGTTTCCTGTAGATGGTTTTCTGCACGGATTTTAAAGTTGCGGTAGCAGCGAATCTGTGCAGCGTTAGTCATGGATCTTGACAGGTTGAGAAAGCTGGAGGTGCCGAGATTGTAACGAGACAGGTTTGACGCGATTTGGTGCACTGTGTAGACGGGGAGACTCGCCGGGAAACTGACCGACGAAACAGCAAGCTGAACTGAAATCTGGAATCTGTTTCTGGACCAAACTTTGAACGACGATGGCGTCGTCGATTCTGCGCCGATTTGGGTGATTCAAAAACTGAGATGTAGCCTGAGATGTTGTGCATCTGATGGTACAATAATCTAGTGAAGAGGTGGACTGTGTCGCCGGCGATGTTCGTTGGAAGTTGGATTCCGAGAAGCAGAAAAACTGGGCGTTTTCATCTACACGTTTTCGTTTCGATCTCGTCTTCTACTCCGTTTCCTTCCTCGAATCTGAGAAGCAAGGGCATGCAGGGGATCGGAGAGGGGGTGTGCTCACTCTGGGGTGGTCGGTGACGAGAAGGGGAGGCAGAGGAGGGTCGCCGGCGTCGAGGACGACGAGGTGGCCGGGAGGTAGACGAGGCAGATGGCGTTCTTGGCGAGCTGGCCTTGGTGCTCCCTGCTCCGTGACGACGTCCAGGAAGAAGGGGTAGTAGAGGGAAACCATTCCCACGCTCAGGTGAGCTCGATGGAGGCCATGGCGACGGTGGTGTTCGACGGCGGCGGTAGTGTTTGCTCGGTGGGGTTTTGCACCGGGTGAATAGCCCAGATGCGACATCGTTGAGCTGAATTGGAAGCACAGCGACGTTTTTCAGAAAAATAGCTCGCATGCGACGGCTCGGCGCGTGGAAATAGCCATGGTCAGAAAACGGTTGTTTAAGTCTTAACCCTTGTCTTAACAAATACAGTGGGACCCAATGTTCTCTCAGATAGTGGGACCCAGTTAGGTGCCAAGTCAATTACCCATTTTCGACGAGGCACCGTGTTCTGTTTTTGTCGGACGGCGGCGGCGGCGGCGGAGCTTTCAGGTGGTGGCGGTGAAGCTTTCCAGTGGCGGCGGTGCGTCGGGCGGAGATTTGGCACGACGAATGCGGTGAGCCATTTTGCAGCCCTAGTCTCGTTCCTCGCCGTCTTAATTTGAGGGATCTGCCCGCTGATTTCCGCCGATTTGGAACAGGGGATCGTTGCACGTGGGCTGAAAGAAGAAGATGGAGGGACAGGAGGCAGATTTAGATCGGTAATGCCCTTCTCTTTAGCTCATTTTGACTTTTGATATCAATTTGGGGCTCGATGAGGTGGGTGTGCAGCTCACTGTGTACTGTCCGATTGACAAACAGGGGGGGCAGTCGGCGCACGTTCGAAATTACAGTGCAATTGTTTCCTTCGAAGGCCATTCTAGGTGATGGTAGCGTGAGAAACATCGAGAAAGATACATTTGTAAAATTTGAGGTTGAATTTTCAGAGATGGATGCTCAAGAACTACAGTCAATGGGGGAGAAGGCAATGAAGAATTGGGTGGAGAAAATAGGAGAGAGTGTAGTTTGGGGTCCAGAGCAAGAATTGTCACTGTTAAGGTTCGACGATTGGAAGAGCGAGTATGTTAGAATTCAAGATGGAGATGATTTGGTTACTGAAATTGATATTCAAGGGCGAAAGGTTGTGCTGGGTGGGCCAATTAGTTGTGGTAAGAAAACCAAGAGCATCAACCAATTATATGATGTGGAACCAAGCAGTTCAAAGAAGGCGAGCAAATCAAGGGACAAGAGGAGGCGAAAGAAATAGAGTTGTAATAATAACTTTGGATGTGATAATTGATGTTTGGTGAACTTTGATGTAATAATAAATTTGTTGTAGTTTATTGCTAAGGAAACTTCTGTGATGTCTATTTGAATTAGATCCGGATTCAAATTTGAATTTGAAGTGACATTTCAATTTGAATTTGAAAACATATTTTTCGAGTTGATTGGTTTGTTCTGTCATGTTTCAATGCTTTATGTTGTACTATGCACGTTAGTTCATCAATCCTAGACCATTTGTGAACTACAACTCATCGTCGATGAAAATGTGGTAGAAAAGGGCTCAAAAACTAGGGTAAACGACCCCATTTCTAAGCAACTTTTTTTGGACCTTGCTCAAATCATCCAAATAATTTTCCTTGGCATGTATTCTACTTATATAGTACCACTACGAAGTCCCACTTTTTTTTGACTTCATTTTCATATTATTCAATTTTTTTGAAAATAAATGCTTTAATACAAAATAATGAAAAAAAACAACTTTAAAACATGATATTGGAAAAATAACTTCAGATCCTTCTTATTCACTCCTAAATGAAGCTAGGGTGAGGTTTTTTGATTTTTTTTCATTTTCAAAACCCCAAACCCTCAACTCTCTCTTTGAACTCTCTCTGCATCCTCGGCTGAGGTTGTTCATTTTGTGAAGGTTTTTTTGTAAAAATTGCCGTACATCATGTTTATGATTTTTCCTCATAACTAGGTCACATGGCATGACTATGTGCGAAGGATTCATATTTTTTTGATTTTTTTTGAAGCAGTTATCCACGGCCAAAGTTGGTGAAAACCCGTTGACTGAGGCCAAAACCCCTCAAAACCCCAAACGTTGACCGGGCTAACCCTAACGACCTTTTTAGTCCGTCGATCTAACCCTACCGATGTACTCCGTCCATTGGATCTGTTCTTCTAGAAGCAGTAGCGGGCTGGCGATGGGCGATCCATGGGAGGCCAGAATCTCCATCCTGAGCCGTCGATGTAGACGCCTACGTCGTACCCCATCAGTGCGATTGCATCTTCTAGAAGGATTCCATGGGCGATCCATGTGAGGCATCGTTCTGCAATCTGATTCGCTGGCATCGTTTTTTTTTCCAGAGCGGATAAGAGAGGTCACCGTTTTGACCGATGGGCCAAGGTTGCCGTGTAGTAATGGGCCTGCCAAAGCTGTCTGCATGTGCCATGCACAAGCACCAGCGTGCAGCGGGAGCGTGCGAGCTCAGCAGCCCTCGACCAGGTCGCCGTGGCCACTTTCGACATGCATGCCTCGTCGCAGCCTAACCATTTTCTCTACACTCAACGTCGCAGCATAGCTATTGATGACAGCACACAGCGTAGCAGAGTAGCGATTTCAACCTTGCTTTTGTCCTTACCATTTATTCACTAGTAACACACACATGATACCAACGGTCACGGGCGATTTCAGCCTTGCTTTTGTCCTTACTATTTGTGAAGTTTCACTAGCTAAAACAATGTTATTTGGGAATTGAAAGATTATACCACAAACAAATATCAAGTTTTCTTTTAAATGTAATTTGTGCACTAACCATTTCATTTGTGCATTTTTTTTTTAAAATCAAGTTTTCTTTGAAAGGTAATTTGTGCACTAACCATTTTATTTATTCATTTTTCTTTAAAATCAAGTTTTCTTTCAAAGGTAATTTGTGCACTAACCATTTCATTTGTGCATTTTTCTTTAAAATCAAGTTTTCTTTGAAATGTAATTTGTGCACTAACCATTTTTCGTTTGTGCATTTTTCTTTAAAATCAAGTTTTCTTTTAAATGTAATTTGTGCACTAACCATTTTTCATTTGTGCATTTTTCTTTAAAACAATGTGCTAGCATCTTTTCAACCGCCCGTTTGCTAACTTCTTTTTGGACACGTAAGCACCCCTTTTTTTGACACGTAAACACACCTTTTTTTGACACGTAAACCCTTCATGTTCCTCTTCTCTCTCACACGCTCCGATCCACCCACGCTATATTAAGGGCACCCCTCTTCCTCTTCTTTCACACCCTAGCACTCCTCCTTCCCTTCCCTCAGATCTACCACGGGTTCTACCACCATGGCATACAGCCGCCCAACCTACCGTCTCCCTCAGATCTACCCAGAGCGTGAGTACCCGGCGGGAGTGATCGTCGAGAACCAGCTCCGCGTGTGGGCATGGTCGAGGTGGAGGACCGGAAAAGAACTTGCGGAGTTCTTCCTCTTTGCCGGCTACCGCCACCTCAACCGCCCTCGCCGCGCGCCACCCATGTTCGTGCTCGAACCCTACGTAGCCTTCGAGATCGGCATGACCGTGCGCTTCACCAACCCCCACGATGCTTTCTTCCTCCTTGGAAAGGTGTTTTGGTGTGGATGCGAGTTCATCGCATTCACAGCATACAACATCTTCACCGACTTCTACGCGATCTTCCCCTCTCCGGGGAACATGCACTCCCTCCCCTACAACTTCCACTACCAGCCTGTCGCCGAGGAGGAAGAGGAGGAGTGAGCACGGGAGGAGCCAAGTGGAGAAGGAGGAGACAAGTGGAGAAGGAGCCAAGTCAGTCAATGCAAGGAGGAGCCTAGTCGTCGTGTATTTTTTTTACTAGTTTTTATTATCTATTTCTATTTCGTTTGTACCGTGTGATGGACGTTGCTTGCTTGGGCATATATGCCCCACTTTATTATCTACTTGATGTATCGTATGATTATCCATGTTTACTATCTAGAAAAATATGTATGACTGTTTTCATCCATCTTTTAGTCCATGTTTTTATCCATGTTATAATCCATCTTTTTATCCATGTTTTTTATCCATCTTTTAATCCATGTTTTAATCCATCTTTTAATCTATGTTTTAATCCATCTTTTAATCCATGTTTTTATCCATCTTTTAATCTATGTTTTAATCCATCTTTTAATCCATGTTTTTATCCATGTTTTGTTTCCATGTTGTAATCGTGTGATGGAGTCTCTATCTGCAATCTATGGGCTGGCCAAACAAGAAAAAGTATAGAGTCCAAACTAAGCAACAACCTAAAACTAAGTTCTCAAATAATATAAGTGCAATAATCTAAAAAGTAGTGAAATGAGGAAAAAAAATGGGCCTGGCCCGTGCCAGTCTAGCTAGTTCGGCTTGGCTACGCTCTTTCTGGGCCTGGCCTTTCAATAAGAAAATGGGCCTGGCCCATACCAGCCTAGTTAGGTTTACAAAATTGGTTTCAAACCCTCAACTTTTCACACAAAGCTTTGCTCCTCGACTTTGAGCTAAACCCACTCTTGGGCAGTGGATACATTTTGATTTTAAGGTTTTTCTTTTTTGCATCTTGATTAAAGGCGACTTGATAGCTTTTGCTAAAATGGATAAATTGGGTTACATAGTTAGAACGACAAAAAAAAATAGAGATAAACAAAATAGGAGAAATTACGATTACAATGCCAATACGATTACAATGGATGGAGTTTATCAATCTAATATTGATTGCGTTATCTAACGACTAATGATCAGGAGATAAACAAAACAGAGAGAAATTACACAAAAATAAAATAGCCCGGCGATCAAATTGTTCTGCTTCTTTAGAACGACAAGTTTCTTTAGCTCCTTCTTGATCTGCTTCAACTCCTGCAACTCAGCTGCCCGCACTTCTACCCCATTCCCAACATTGGCCGATCCAGATTGCTCAACCGCCGACTGTAAGGTGACCCGCGGGGATGTGCCTTCCTTTGCAATCCTCTTGATGTACTGATCCAACCACTCGAAATGGTCGCAACTCGGCAATTCCTGAAACCAATTGCCGAAACATGAACCCTAATTCCCAAATCGAAACATGAACCCTAATTCCCAAATCATTTCCCAAATTCCCAAATCGGTAGAAAAAACAGAAATTGGGCAAACCTACAGGCAATTTGAAAGCGGGATTACTCAGATCTCACCTTCCCCAGCTCTGGCTTGCCCTCGCATTTCACATACTCGCGCCCAAGATTGCCATGCTTGTCGCTCATTGTGACACGCCGTGATAGGAGCGCGGTACGGGGGCAATCTGGGCACCTAGTCATCTCCACTGGACCGAATTGCGGCCATCGGGAGTGGGAGGCGGAGGTGGAGCTCGACATCGACCGCTCGCCTTGCCGCACCGCTGGAGAAGAAGGGGGGAGCGAGGCTGCAACGGTCGGAATGTGGCTGGGATGGATCTGCGCTGCGACAGCTCTGTTTTGTGCTGCGAGTTGTGGGTCCCGCGTCATGACGTGGATATGTGGCGGGTCCGGCCCTGCAGGTAGACACGCCGTAGCTGAGCTGGATAAGTTGTGGACCCCACATCCTATTTTAACTGCTAACGATGATCCAAGCCGAGTGTCGCACTGCAGCTATTTGGACAGGCAGCGAGTGTCGCATGCGAGCTATTTTTCTGAACAACGTAGCTGCGCTTCCAATTCAGCTCAACGATGTCGCATCTGGGCTATTCACCCTTTTGCACCCGGGTGAGAAGGAAGGTGGCGGCTGGGTTGGTGGGTTGGAGGAGGAAGAGGCTAGGGTTGGGCTGCTGGTTGCTGCTACTTAAGAGGGAAGAAGGGGAGCCTGTGGATGTAGAGGGAAGGTGACGTGGAGGTTGGAGCTTCACCATTACCAGATATGGTGTAGGAATCCAACGTGTAAAGGAGAGAGGAGGGTTGGTGCATGGCTGTAGGTGGAAAAAGAGATAAGGTGGGCTGCCGCTGGTTGGTGTAGAATTAGGTTAGATTTAGGTTTTTCTTTTCTCTCTTTATTTCTTTTCTTTTCTCCAAAACTGTTTTATGAAATTTTGAGAAGGGTAGTGTTTGAAGTATTTGAACAGGGAAGAATATGAGATCAGCTCAAGTTATACCATATGTGGTGGCTTGAGAGAAAACTAGAATAGAATTAAAAGAGAGTGAGAGAGAGAGACATAGAGAAGAAATAAAAGAGATTGAAATATTTGGTCTTCAAATATTTGACAACCCTAATGGCTCATCCATTTGAAAACCATCTCAAAGATATAAAATAGGTGCATTGCAAAAGGAAGGGGGAGAGCTAGGTTTATAGCAACCAAGGAAAAAGGAAAATTTTGGCATGACCTATTTGAAATATAGATCAAGTAGAGGGAGAAAGTTTTGGCTTGTGCTTCTCTTGTAACATCACAAGTGGTGAGATGAAACAAGAGAGGGAGGAGAAGAAACAAACACATAACATATAGAGCAACAAAAACCAAAATGCAATTTATTTAAAAACCAAAGGTGACATGATATGACATGCATGATGCAAAGATGATGCATAAACATGGAAAGAAAAGAAGGTAGCTCACTTGGGATGTTACAACTATCAAGGCAAGCTAATATTCTTGCAAAGTGCAAAGCCCTTTGGGGCAAGGCACCATTAGTCTTACCTTTCTTACCCCAAGCCTATCCCAAGTTGTTACCTTACAAAGTTTTTACTTGTTTATTCAAAGAGTTACTTTTATAGTTAACTTTGGTCTAAGTTAAAGAAGGTTACTAGAGTAGCAAAGTTAGTCTCAAAGCTAGCCAAGCAAGATAGCACCCCTCATGATTAGTGCTAGTGCTAAATACTAAAACTTGACTACTCTAGATGGGAACATGTGACTTGAAATGAATTTGAAACCTTGGAATGATGAGTCATTCCATTGAGTGAATTTTGAAGGTGAATATGACTTGGAGAAGATGGTGATTTTTGATAAAACTGATATTGGTTTGAATGCGATACCTTTCCAATATTGAGTACCCCTACAATACCTGATTATGGGTAGGGCTTAACTGGAAATTTATGCATCTTAGTATGGGTTCCCTCTGAACACACATCATAGGTGTTATGTCGAGGCTGCCTCCATTGTTGAGAAATGATGTGAATTGAGGTGAATTGTACGGCCAAGCCATGTGCAGTTCCCAGGTTGACAGTTGGTCTTCACTGGGAGGCCAAGCTCATGGGGAGAGGTGCTCATACTAGGGTTTGTAAGTGAAAGGTTATGGTTGATGATCCGCGTACTGTGTTACGATGATTCGGGGTAATCCCGATGGATGAAATCAAATGTTGTGGCGCAAGTGTGCAACCTCTGCAGAGTGTAAACCTATTCGAATAGCCGTGTCCACGGTTACGGACGGTTGGAAAGGCCATACAGTTTCCGGTGTCAGATTCTTGAAATTACTTGGTGAAATGAATGGTGAAGTGGTGACTTGAATTTGAATCACCACTTGAATTGTGGGAATGACACTAATGTTCCCACTTGAGTTAGTTAGCACTTGAATAAGTCTTTTATGAAATACTTGTGAACTAAAATGGGCTTTATGCAAATAAACTAGAGCTTAGCACCCCCTACTAGAATTGTTAGCACTTACACTAGTATTAGTTTGCGAGTACTTAAAGTACTCACGGCTTTGTCCCTGGCTATTCAAATGGCCAGAGTATGAAGATGAACAGAACTAACAAGGAGATGACCAACAGGACGCCTACGACAACTAGGAGTCTTCCGACGTCAAGCGTTGGCTTGTGGACTAGAGAGTCCATTTATCTTTACGCTTCCGCTATGAACTTGTGTTTGTTCGTTGATCAATAGATCTACTATTCGTGTAATATGGATCGTGTGATTCAAGTGTAAGATGATATGGTTTGTAATGAATGATGACTATGATACTTAACTATTATGCCTCGCAACAACAATATTCCTGGGATTGCGATGAATGACATAATAGGCATCTGGACTTAAAAATCCGGGTGTTGACAACGTGCTTGGACCTGACGATCTGGAGGCGAGTGGTTCCAGCAGTCGAAGGACTCCTTCCGAGTTGACGTTGTAGTGGATGCTGCCGAAGGTCATCTCCATGTTTCCTTGTAGATCAGAAAAGTTCGAGCGAGACGAGTCGCTGTGTGAGGTGAATTCATAGGAGCCGAAGCGAATCGGGCTTCCCAAACTTGGCAATGACGGTGTCGATGAAGCTGCCGATGACATGACTGGATCTGCCGATGACCGATCTTGTGCGGACAGGGTTCCCACAGACGGCGCCAATTGTCGAGGGTACTCCTCGGCAATGCTCTTCGATTGGGGCTTAGGGTTGATGGAATCTTGTAGGCTGACACGAGACATCGGTTCACAGACAAGCGGGGAGAGCGATTTACCCAGGTTCGGGGCCCTCGATGAGGTAAAACCCTTACGTCCTGCCTGTCTGATCTTCATTATGAAAATATTAGGTTACAATGGGGCGCCAAAGAGTTCGGCTGAGATCTCGTCGAGAGGCTAAGTGCTGCGGCGACCTAGCTCTAGACTTCTGGTGGCTAAGATTGCTATGATTGATCGTGTCCCTCGGCAGCCCCTCTCCTGATCTTTATATAGGAGACCAGGTCTCAAGAGGTCTAACCGAGTACGACTAGATTTACAGTAGTTCTAAATCTAAACTTTCCTTGTTCGGCGCCTTCCTTGTCTTGCCCGCCAACCAAGTGGCCCGCCTTGCCTTCAAGTGCCTTCATGGGCCTCCAACTAGATTGTATAGGATAGGGCAATGTCGGTTACCCGAAGGGTAATGCCCACGTCAACGTGGCTGGGGAGCGACGTACCCTAAACGTGGCACGAAGAAAACACGTCCCTCAAATGCTTGATCCGACACGTTTGAAAGACATTTTGGGGTACGCGGCTGAAGATGCTCTTAGCTCCTCGTGTACTTTGTGCAGGCTTAAGAAAATCTGACAAGCAGGATATAGATGGATCCTAATCCTGGATGTAAACCTATTCGAATAGCCGTGTCCACGGTTACAGACGGTTGGAAAGGCCATACAGTTTCCGGTGTCAGATTCTTGAAATTACTTGGTGAAATGAATGGTGAAGTGGTGACTTGAATTTGAATCACCACTTGAATTGTGGGAATGACACTAATGTTCCCACTTGAGTTAGTTAGCACTTGAATAAGTCTTTTATGAAATACTTGTGAACTAAAATGGGCTTTATGCAAATAAACTAGAGCTTAGCACCCCCTACTAGATTTGTTAGCACTTACACTAGTATTAGTTTGCGAGTACTTAAAGTACTCACGGCTTTGTACCTGGCTATTCAAATGGCCAGAGTATGAAGATGAACAGAACTAACAAGGAGATGACCAACAGGACGCCTATGACAACTAGGAGTCTTCCGACGTCAAGCGTTGGCCTGTGGACTAGAGAGTCCATTTATCTTTATGCTTCCGCTATGAACTTGTGTTTGTTCGTTGATCAATAGATCAACTATTCGTGTAATATGGATCATGTGATTCAAGTGTAAGACGATATGGTTTGTAATGAATGATGACTATGATACTTAACTATTATGCCTCGCAACAACAATATTCCTGGGATTGAGATGAATGACATAATAGGCATCTGGACTTAAAAATCCGGGTGTTGACAACGTGCTTGGACCTGACGATCTGGAGGCGAGTGGTTCCAGCAGTCGAAGGACTCCTTCCGAGTTGACGTTGTAGTAGACGCTGCTGAAGGTCATCTCCATGTTTCCTTGTAGATCAGAAAAGTTCGAGCGAGACGAGTCGCTGTGTGAGGTGAATTCATAGGAGCCGAAGCGAATCGGGCTTCCCAAACTTGGCGATGACGGTGTCGATGAAGCTGCCGATGACATGACTGGATCTGCCGATGACCGATCTTGTGCCGACAGGGTTCCCACAGACGGCGCCAATTGTCGAGGGTACTCCTCGGCAATGCTCTTCGATTGGGGCTTAGGGTTGATGGAATCATGTAGGCTGACACGAGACATCGATTCACAGACAAGCGGGGAGAGCGATTTACCCAGGTTCGGGGCCCTCGATGAGGTAAAACCCTTACGTCCTACCTGTCTGATCTTCATTATGAAAATATTGGGTTACAATGGGGCGCCGAAGAGTTCGGCTGAGATCTCGTCGAGAGGCTAAGTGCTACGGCGACCTAGCTCTAGACTTCTGGTGGCTAAGATTGCTATGATTGATCGTGTCCCTCGGCAGCCCCTCTCCTGACCTTTATATAGGAGACCAGGTCTCAAGAGGTTTAACCGAGTACGACTAGATTTAAAAAAAATACAGTAGTTCTAAATCTAAACTTTCCTTGTTCGGCGCCTTCCTTGTCTTGCCCGCCAACCAAGTGGCCCGCCTTGCCTTCAAGTGCCTTCATGGGCCTCCAACTAGATTGTATAGGATAGGGCAATGTCGGTTACCCGAAGGGTAATGCCCACGTCAACGCGGCTGGGGAGCGACGTACCCTAAACGTGGCACGAAGAAAACACGTCCCTCAAATGCTTGATCCGACACGTTTGAAAGACATTTTGGGGTACGCGGCTGAAGATGATCTTAGCTCCTCGTGTACTTTGTGCAGGCTTAAGAAAATCAGACAAGCAGGATATAGATGGATCCTAATCCTGGATGTAAACCTATTCGAATAGCCGTATCCACGGTTACGGACGGTTGGAAAGGCCATACAGTTTTTGGTGTCAGATTCTTGAAATTACTTGGTGAAATGAATGGTGAAGTGGTGACTTGAATTTGAATCACCACTTGAATTGTGGGAATGACACTAATGTTCCCACTTGAGTTAGTTAGCACTTGAATAAGTCTTTTATGAAATACTTGTGAACTAAAATGGGCTTTATGCAAATAAACTAGAGCTTAGCACCCCCTACTAGATTTGGTAGCACTTACACTAGTATTAGTTTGCGAGTACTTAAAGTACTCACGGCTTTGTCCCTGGCTATTCAAATGGCCAGAGTATGAAGATGAACAGAACTAACAAGGAGATGACCAACAGGACGCCTACGACAACTAGGAGTCTTCCGACGTCAAGCGTTGGCCTGTGGACTAGAGAGTCCATTTATCTTTACGCTTCCGCTATGAACTTGTGTTTGTTCGTTGATCAATAGATCAACTATTCGTGTAATATGGATCATGTGATTCAAGTGTAAGACGATATGGTTTGTAATGAATGATGACTATGATACTTAACTATTATGCCTCGCAACAATAATATTCCTGGGATTGCGATGAATGACATAATCTGGACTTAAAAATCCGGGTGTTGACAAGTTGGTATCAGAGCCATTGTTTGACCTTAGATGACCCTAGTTAGAATGGACGTTCAGAAAAACTTAACTTTGAAATCAAATGAAGAGAATATTTGTGAAAATTTACTTACACTCTTGTCTTTGAGACTTTTTCAAAATTTGATGAATCATACTCTTCCTTATTTGAATCTACTTAAAATTTTGCCACACTTGTTCACTCTCTAACTTACTTATCCATTTCGCTTTCAGATGGAGCCGAATGAACCCATCAACACCAAGTTCTACCAGCTTGGGAATGGGGGAAGCTTGATCTTCGAGCACGACCTCAATGCCGTCTTTGACTTCCTTGGACGCCCACACCCCGAGTTCCACGGGATTCAGTTGGACGACCAGCCTAGAGGAGAGTTGCAGTGGGTCATCACTGCTGACTTGAGGGGCAAGATGGAGCCTCCCACCTCGGAGAGGATCCTCTTCTCCTTTCGCGAGAGCAACTGGCTCGACGGACTCGCACGTGGCCTCCAGGAGACACTTGCGCGTCTCTGTGGACAGAACGTGGTGCGCCTCCTCGCTTCCCGCTTCACGCATCTCATGAGGCGTGATGCCATGGGAGTGCCCATGGAGCTGCAGCCGCACCCGGAGTTGAGGCACCAAGCTGAGCACCTTGACTTCATGCTCTACCAGACTCAGAAGGATCTGGACGCCTCCCGCGTGTACGCGAACCAGACCCACGCTCACATCATCGAGCAGGGTGAGGCGATCAAGCTACTCGCCAACGACCGCAAGACCCTTCGCCAGCAGCGTGCCAAGAAGGACGCTACGATTGTGTGCCTTCGCGCCAAGATAGCATCTCTTGAGGCCACTGTCAAGGCCCAGGAGGATCAGCTGAGAGAGATGGAGGAAGATGACGGAGGTATCGACCTCCAGGGAGGAGGAGCCTTCCTGAGCGACGACGACGACTTTGAGGAGGACGAGTTCACCGAGGAGGAGGACTACGAGTTCCTGGAGGCAGGACCCGACGACTTCGTCCCGATCGATGTCGAGGATGAGGAGTAGTTGCACTTGATCACTTATGTAGGTGTGAGTTGTATCCCGCCCGTTGTATCGTAGCATGAGAGAATGGCTCTTAAAACCATGGGAAGTATGAGTGTGTTAGTTTGTAATGTATGTCGAATGAATGAATGAATGTTGTGTTTGTCATCAAAAGCAATCATGTTTCAAATTTTATGAACTTACTCAAAATAAACCATAGAAATTTCCCTCTTATCTCATGATCTTCTCTATGTTCAGATGGCTGATACGTCCAATTTGCATCACTATTTTATATCATAATTTGCTGTTATTCATTGATATATTTCATATTGGGACACAATACTTATGTTATTTCATCTATTTTGCATGTTTCATCATTATTGGGAGATCAAGCACCGGAGCCAGGATTCTGCTGGAAAAAGCACCGTCAGAACGCAATATTTCGGAAGATCAACTGTGGGAGGAAATTATACCAAAAATCCTATTTTTCAAGATGACGAAGGAAGCCAGAAGGAGGAGCCAGGAGGAGCCAGGGTGGGCCCACACCCTAGGGCGGCGTGGCCTAGGCCCTGGCCGCGCCGCCATGTGGTGTGGAGGGCCCACGGCCCCTTTCGCCTTCTTTTCTTCGCCAAACCCTTCGTCCCGAAGACCTAAGCCACAGAGGGTACCTCACGAAGAGTTACAGCCGCCTCTGCGGGGTGGAGAACACCAGAGAGAAAAGAGCTCTCCGGCGGGCAGGAATCCGCCGGGGAAATTCCCTCCGGGAGGGGGAAATCGACGCCATCGTCACCGTCATCGAGCTGGACATCATCACCATCACCATCATCATCATCTCCACCATCATCACCGCCATCTCCTCCGCAGCACCTCGTCACCGCTGTAGCAATTTGGGTTTGATCTTGATTGTTTGATAGGGGAAACTCTCCCGGTATCGATCTCTACTTGTTGTTGATGCTATTGAGTGAAACCATTGAACCAAGTTTATGTTCAGATTGTTATTCATCATCATATCACCTCTGATCATGTTCCGTATGATGTCTCGTGAGTAGTTCGTTTAGTTCTTGAGGACATGGGTGAAGTCTAAATGTTAGTAGTGAACTATGGTTGAGTAATATTCAATGGTGTGATATTTAAGTTGTGGTGTTATTCTTCTAGTGGTGTCATGTGAACGTCGACTACATGACACTTCACCATTTATGGGCCTAGGGGAATGCATCTTGTATTCGTTTGCTAATTGCGGGGTTGCCGGAGTGACAGAAACCTAAACCCCCGTTGGTATATCGATGCAGGAGGGATCGCAGGATCTCAGAGTTTAAGGCTGTGGTTAGATTTAATTCTTAATTACTTTCTTGTAGTTGCGGATGCTTGCAAGGGGTATAATCACAAGTATGTATTAGTCCTAGGAAGGGCGGTACATTAGCATAGGTTCACCCACACAACACTTATCATAACAATGAAGATTATTTAGCCGTATGTAGCGAAAGCACTAGACTAAAATCCCGTGTGTCCTCGAGAACGTTTGGTCATTATAAGTAAACAAACCGGCTTGTCCTTTGTGCTAAAAAGGATTGGGCCACTCGCTGCAATTATTACTCTCGCACTTTACATACTCGTACTTTATTCAACTGTTACATCAAAACCCCCTGAATACTTGTCTGTGAGCATTTACAGTGAATCCTTCATCGAAACTGCTTGTCAACACCTTCTGCTCCTCGTTGGGATCGACATTCTTACTTATCGAAGATACTACGATACACCCCCTATACTTGTGGGTCATCAAGACTATTTTCCGGCGCCGTTGCCGGGGAGTGAAGCGCTATTGGTAAGTGGAATTGGTAAGGAAAACCTTTACTGTTGTGCTGATTTTATTTCTGCCTGCTGCTATAAGTCATTATGGAGAGATCTTCTCTTCAATTTCTATTTGGGAAATCTACTACTACTGCAACAGTAGTGGATGAAGCGCCAGGTGAGGAAGTGTTACCATATAAGATACCTACGAAAATTATTGAACGTGTTATGGATAACCGCTATGAAGGGGATGGAACTGTCCATCCCGGTGATCATTTACTGTTTTTGCATGAATTATGCGGGTTATTCAAATGTGCAGGTATTGCTATGGATGAAGTGAGGAAGAAACTATTCTCTTTATCGATGTCTGGTAAAGCGGCGCATTGGTATAAATTACTGGATAATGGGGATTCTCTTGAATGGAATGATATTGTGCCCCGGTTTTATTCTAAGTTCTATCCTCCAAGTGAAATTCATAAGGATCGGAATCGCATATATAATTTTTGGCCTCATGATGGAGAGAGTATTGCCCAAGCTTGGGGGAGATTGAAGTCTTTAATGCTCAAATGCCCCATTCATGAGCTTCCTGGTAATGTTATTATTGATAATTTCTATGCAAGACTTTCTTTTCAAGACAAGACCTTGTTGGATACTTCTTGTTCTGGATCATTTACACGCAACAAAGAAGAGTTTAAAAGGGACCTTCTTGATCGGATCCAAGAAAATACTGAAGGTTGGGAGAACGACAAGGATAGAGAATCAGGTATAATTTATGATTATAAATGCATTGAAACTTTTATGGATACTGATAAATTTCGTAATATGAGTGCTACATATGGTCTTGATTCTCAAGTTGCTGTAAATCTTTATAAAGCTTTTGCCTCTCATTATGAATTGCCAAAGAAGACTTTTGATAAGTATCATGAACCGTATAAAGATAAAATTGATTCATCTATTAATAAATGCGTTGTAGTTGAAACTGCTGATCATGTTATTCCTGAAGCTTACATTGAAAAAACTCCTTTTCCTGCTAAAATGAAAGAGTACTCTGTTATAAATAGTGCGGTTCATAAAAGTGAAAAGAAACCTGTAGAGCCTGAAGAACAAATAAAAGTTGAACCTGCTGTTGCAATAATTAAAGATCTTGTGACTGAAAATGTGGAGGATGGTCATATTATTTTCTGTGAAGATGCTTCTAATATTGTTTCACATCCTAATAAACCCAAACAAGCTAGTGTTCCTATGCTATCTGTTAGAATTGGTGATCATTGCTATTATGGATTATGTGATATTGGTGCAAGTGTTAGTGCTATTCCGTATGAGCTTTACACGGAGATTATGCACGAAATTGATTCTTGTGAACTTGAAGATATTGATGTGGTTATTCAGCTGGCTAATAGAGAAACTATTTCTCCAATTGGTATTGTTCGAGATGTGGAAGTTTTATGCGGTAAGATTAAATATCCTGCTGACTTTTTGGTACTTGGTTCTGCTGCTAGTGATTATTGTCCTATTATTTTCGGTAGACCTTTTCTAAATACTTGTGGAGCTATTATAGATTGCAAGAAAGAGAAAATTTTGACTAAATTTGCTGGTGAATCTTATGAGTTTAACTTCTCTAAATTTACTAAAACTCCTTATAAAGCTGACTTGCCTAGTAATGATTTTAAAATGGAGCAATGTGCATCTATTGTTTTTGTTCCTAATAATCCTTTGCAGCAACATTTGGAGGATAGCGAGAGTGAAGTTTTTAGGAAAGAAAGAGATGAGCTTGAGGAAATTTTTCTTCGCCAACCTATTCTCAAGCATGATTTACCGGTGGAAGATTTGGGTACAACACCGCCACCAAAGGAAGATCCTGTTTTTGATTTAAAGCCTTTACCTGATAATCTTAAATATGCTCATATTGATGATAAGAAAATATATCCTGTTATTATTAGTTCTAAGCTTTCAGAGATTGAGGAAGAAAGGTTATTGGAAATATTGAAGAAGCACCGAGGCGCTATTGGCTACACTCTTGATGATTTGAAAGGGATTTCTCCTTCTATTTGCCAACATGCTATTAATATGGAAGATGATGCAAAACCTGTTGTTGAACATCAGCGTCGTCTAATTCCTAAGATGAAGGAAGTGGTAAGGAATGAGGTATTACGACTTCTTGAAGCTGGTATTATATATCCTATTGCTGATAGTAGATGGGTTAGTCCTGTGCATTGCGTTCCCAAGAAAGGAGGAATGACTGTTGTGCCTAATGATAATGATGAGCTTATCCCTCAAAGAGTAGTTGTAGGGTATAGAATGTGCATTGATTTTCGAAAAGTTAATAAAGTTACTAAGAAAGATCATTACCCTTTACCATTTATTGATCAAATGCTAGAAAGATTGTCTAAAAATACTCATTTTTGCTTTCTTGATGGTTATTCTGGATTTTCACAAATTGCTGTTAAAGCTAAAGATCAAGAGAAAACCACCTTTACCTGTCCCTATGGAACTTATGCTTATAGACGTATGCCTTTTGGTTTATGTAATGCTCCTGCTACTTTTCAAAGATGCATGTCTACTATTTTTCATGGTTTTTGTGAAAGTATTGTAGAGGTATTCATGGATGATTTTTCCGTTTATGGGAATTCTTTTGATAGCTGCTTGAAACCTTGATAAAGTTTTGCAGAGATGTGAAGAAACTAACCTTGTTCTTAATTGGGAGAAATGCCACTTTATGGTTAATGAAGGAATTGTATTGGGACATAAAATTTCTGAGAGAGGTATTGAATTTGATAGAGCTAAAGTTGAAGCAATTGAGAAGATGCCCTATCCGAGGGACGTTAAAGGTATTCGTAGTGTTCTTGGTCATGCTGGGTTTTATAGGAGATTTATTAAAGATTTCTCCAAGATTTCAAAGCCTCTTACTAATCTTCTTCAAAAAGATGTACCATTTGTTTTTGATGATGATTGTAAGGAAGCTTTTGAAACTCTTAAGAAAGCCTTAACAATCGCTCCTATAGTTGAACCTCCTGATTGGAATTTACCCTTTGAAATTATGTGTGATGCTAGTGATTTTGCTGTAGGCGCTGTTCTTGGACAGCGAGTAGATAAAAAACTGAATGTTATTCATTATGCTAGTAAAACTCTTGATGCTGCTCAAAGAAATTATGCTACAACTGAAAAGGAATTATTAGCTGTAGTTTTTGCTTGTGATAAATTTAGATCTTATATTGTTGATTCAAAAGTTACTATTCATACTGATCATGCTGCAATTAGATACCTAATGACAAAGAAAGATGCTAAGCCTAGGCTTATTAGATGGGTACTTCTTTTGCAAGAATTTGATTTACATATTGTAGATAGGAAAGGTGCTGATAATCCTGTTGCTGATAATTTGTCTAGATTGGAAAATATTGCTTATGATCCTGTTCCTGTTAATGATAGTTTTCCAAATGAACAATTGGCTGTAATAAAGGTGAGCTCGCGAGACAGTCCTTGGTATGCTGATTACGCTAACTTTATTGTTTCCAAGTACTTGCCTCCAACCTTTTCAGCTCAGCAAAGGAGGAAATTCTTTTATGACTTGAGGCATTATTTCTGGGATGACCCACACTTATATAAAGAAGGAGTGGATGGTATTATGCGAAGATGTGTCCCCGAATTTGAACAACAGGAGATATTGAGTAAATGTCATGGTAGTGCTTATGGAGGACATCACGCCGGAGAAAGAACCGCGCAAAAGGTTCTACAATCAGGTTTTTATTGGCCAACTCTCTTCAAGGATGCGAGAAAGTTTATTCTATCTTGTGATGAATGCCAAAGGGTTGGTAATATCTCCAGACGCAATGAAATGCCTATGAATTATACTCTTGTTATTGAACCGTTTGATTGTTGGGGATTTGACTTCATGGGACCTTTTCCGTCTTCGGAAGGTAACACTCATATACTTGTTGCTGTTGATTATGTTACTAAATGGGTGGAAGCTATACCTACAAAAAGTGCTGACGGTGAGACCTCTTTAAGAATGCTTTTAGATATTATTTTTCCTAGATTTGGAGTACCTAGATATATTATGACTGATGGAGGTTCTCATTTTATTCATGGAGGTTTTAGAAAAACTCTTGCTAAGTATGGTATTAATCATAGAATTGCTTCCGCTTATCATCCTCAAACTAGTGGTCAAGTAGAATTATCAAATAGAGAGATTAAATCTATTTTGGGAAAGACCGTTAATAAAACTAGAAAGAATTGGGCTAGTAAATTGAAGGATGCACTTTGGGCTTATAGAACTGCTTATAAAAATCCCATGGGAATGTCACCTTATAAAATGGTTTATGGGAAAGCTTGTCATTTACCTTTAGAACTAGAGCACAAAGCTTATTGGGCTGTTAGAGAATTAAATAAAGATCCTAAACTTGCCGGTGATAAGAGGTTGTTGCAATTGAGTTCTCTAGATGAGTGGAGAAGTGAAGCTTATGAGAATGCTAAACTCTTTAAAGAGAAAGTTAAAAAATGGCATGATAGGAGGATTATCAAAAGAGAATTTAATATTGGGGATAAAGTCCTATTGTATCGGTCTCGTCTCAGATTCTTTGCAGGGAAATTACTCTCGAAATGGGAAGGACCATATGTTGTCGAGGAGGTGTATCGTTCAGGAGCAATCAAAATTAGCTCTCTCCAAGGCAATGCTACGCAAGTGGTGAATGGACAAAGACTCAAGCATTATATCTCAGGTGATTCCTATAATGTTGATGTTGATAATATTCAAGTGGAAACACCGGAAGCTTTCATCAAAGGGCAAATTGACAGTCCGCCAGAACTCGACTTTGAATAGGTAACAGTACTGGTAATGAAAAGTACGCAATTTACTATTCGAACAATATTTTTGCTGTTTTTGGAAAATATGAGAAATTACGAGTTCGAAACGGAGTGGAAAGGACGCACGAGGGCGTGGCACCATAGGCCGGCGCGGCCTGACCAGGGCCCGCGCCGCCCTATGGTCTGGCCGCCCCGTCGCCCCTTTCCGACTCTGGTTCGATCTGGTGCTTTCCTTTTGACGAGAAATTTTTTGCTATATAATCCCCCGGACCCCTGGAGGTCCGTATATCGTGTTCTCGACATGTTTTGTTTTGAGCTGTTTTCTGCCAGGATTTGCTTCGGATCTAGAGCCATCATGTCTTCGTCGGAAACTCCGAAGGACAGCTCCAGCAAGGATGTTGGCAACTTGTACATGGAGGAGCTGAGGATGCACCCCAAGGAGTTGCTGCTCGTTGAAGGAGAACTGCAAGTCAAGGATGTCCAGGGTCCTAAAGGAGAAGGAAGCCTGGAAGACAGGATGGAGAAGCTAGAACAAGAGGTTTTCAAGTACAAGAAGATGGCCGAGCGTGAGGTGGATATCTTCCACAGGATTGTGTCTGAACTCATTGCTGAACATGAGAAGGAAACTGCAAAGCTTTGGAGCGACATCCTCTCACTTCACGACACCACCAACAAGCTCCAAGCACAACTCTATGATTTTCAGAATCAGAACTGTGAGTATGAAAACAGGTTTAAATACATAAGCCGTGCTGCTAGTTTCAGGATCCCCGAGACCAAGATGTCATTTCTTGATGGAGAGCCTCTTCCTTGGAAGTTTGATGACGGGAATTCATCACAACCATCGCCGCAGGAGTAATTCATCATCGGTATTGGCATCCCCTTGGTTTGTTCCAAGCTTGGGGGAGTGCCGCGGTATCACATCATCACTACCTTTTACTTTTATTGTCAAGTAGTGTCATATCATGAGTAGGGAAGTTATCATATAAGATGGGTTGCGTTTGGAAGTATCTCTCCTTTAGTTGGTTATCTATGTATCCCTTGGTGTGAGTTATCGTTATGGAATATTAATGAGAAGTCTTATCATTTACATATTGCACATCTTATTTTAGCTTGCAATCTCTACTATATGATTCACCTTGTTGTTAGTATTGGTATCACTTTGGGAAGCATTGAATAAATCTATTTGGTTTTGGCAAACTTAGCATTGGTAAATAGCAACAACACTTTGAGGTTTAAATAGAAAAGAGAAATACATGTAAAAGTTTCATTGTCTTTCTTGTTAACTCATAGCTTATTATTCTGAAGTTAAAATTGTTTGTGCTTACAAGGAAGATGCATGATTGTTTCTATCATATGTATATTTGTTTGTTTCCCTCGACTCTTATGCTTGCTAATTAACCTTGCTAGCCAAAGACCTGTACCGAGAGGGAATACTTCTCGTGCATCCAAACCTTAACCCAAACCTATGTCATTTGTGTCCACCATACCTACCTACTACATGGTATTTTCTGCCATTCCAAGTAAATACTTCATGTGCTACCTTTAAACAATTCAAAACTTAGTATCTCTTATTTGTGTCAATGTTTCATAGCTCATGAGGAAGTATGTGGTGTTTTATCTTGCAATCTTGTTGGGCAACTTCCACCAATGGACTAGTGGCTTCATCCGCTTATCCAATAATTTTGCAAAAAGAGCTGGCAATGGGATTCCCAGTCCCAAATTAATTAAACTAAATAGACACTCCTCCATGGTATGTGATTGATGGACGGCACCCGAAGGATTCGGTTAGCCATGGCATGTGTAAGCAAAGGTTGGGGGGAGTGTCATCATCATAATAAAGCTAAAATAAAAAGGCACTCCTTCATGGTATGAGATTGTTGGCAGGCACCCGAGGATTCGGTTAGCCATGGTTTGTGAAAGAAAGGTTGGAAGGAGTGCCACACAAAATGAAAATAATATGGGAGCCGCTCTTAGGAGGTTGTCTGGCAAGGGGGTTAGAGTACCCGCTACCAGTCGTTGACAACAACAAACACCTCTCAAAATGTTACTTTTATTCTCTTTATATGATTGCAAAACTGAAAAAGCTCTAGCACATGATTTAATCCCTGTTTCCCTCTGCGAAGGGCCTGTCTTTTACTTTATGTTGAGTCAGTAAACCTATTTCTCTCCATCTCAAGCAAGCATTTGAGTAGTTGTGATCAAACCATTATATTGTGATTTGCTACATCATGTCTTTTATTCTTCCTTGTTTAGTACAAGTTTTATCTGAATGAATATAGCTTTGCGAGTTATCAATGATCATGAGAAGACCATTATGATTGAGTATGCAAGTTGTGCCTTATAAACTTTAACATGAGAGCGCTGCTCAATGAGATAAATATAATCTGTTAAATGTTCTCTGACCAAGAACGAAGTTTGCCATCACCAATTATGATTTCTCATGCACCTTTACTTGTGACTACCTTATACTTGTTTCAATATGAGTTATAAGAGGTTGTTTACTATAATGTCCTGTGTGAATGAATATGATGCTTCTTGTCCGTATTTTATTTATCGACTCTTCACTCCATAAACATGTGGTCATGTCTATCGAGTTCAGTTTCGCTTGGGGACAAGCGAAGTCTAAGCTTGGGGGGAGTTGATACGTCCAATTTGCATCACTATTTTATATCATAATTTGCTGTTATTCATTGATATATTTCATATTGGGACACAATACTTATGTTATTTCATCTATTTTGCATGTTTCATCATTATTGGGAGATCAAGCACCGGAGCCGTGGATTCTCATTGGAAAAAGCACCGTCAGAACGCAATATTTCGGAAGATCAACTGTGGGAGGAAATTATACCAAAAATCCTATTTTTCAAGATGACGAAGGAAGCCAGAAGGAGGAGCCAGGAGGAGCCAGGGTGGGCCCACACCCTAGGGCGGCGCGGCCTAGGCCCTGGCCGCGCCGCCATGTGGTGTGGAGGGCCCACGGCCCCTTTCGCCTTCTTTTCTTCGCCAAACCCTTCGTCCCGAAGACCTAAGCCACAGAGGGTACCTCGCGAAGAGTTACAGCCGCCTCTGCGGGGCGGAGAACACCAGAGAGAAAAGAGCTCTCCGGCGGGCAGGAACTGGGCTGGGAAAGTCCCTCCGGGAGGGGGAAATCGACGCCATCGTCACCGTCATCGAGCTGGACATCATCACCATCACCATCATCATCATCTCCACCATCATCACCGCCATCTCCTCCGCAGCACCTCGTCACCGCTGTAGCAATTTGGGTTTGATCTTGATTGTTTGATAGGGGAAACTCTCCCGGTATCGATCTCTACTTGTTGTTGATGCTATTGAGTGAAACCATTGAACCAAGTTTATGTTCAGATTGTTATTCATCATCATATCACCTCTGATCATGTTCCGTATGATGTCTCGTGAGTAGTTCGTTTAGTTCTTGAGGACATGGGTGAAGTCTAAATGTTAGTAGTGAACTATGGTTGAGTAATATTCAATGGTGTGATATTTAAGTTGTGGTGTTATTCTTCTAGTGGTGTCATGTGAACGTCGACTACATGACACTTCACCATTTATGGGCCTAGGGGAATGCATCTTGTATTCGTTTGCTAATTGCGGGGTTGCCGGAGTGACAGAAACCTAAACCCCCGTTGGTATATCGATGCAGGAGGGATCGCAGGATCTCAGAGTTTAAGGCTGTGGTTAGATTTAATTCTTAATTACTTTCTTGTAGTTGTGGATGCTTGCAAGGGGTATAATCACAAGTATGTATTAGTCCTAGGAAGGGCGGTACATTAGCATAGGTTCACCCACACAACACTTATCATAACAATGAAGATTATTTAGCCGTATGTAGCGAAAGCACTAGACTAAAATCCCGTGTGTCCTCGAGAACGTTTGGTCATTATAAGTAAACAAACCGGCTTGTCCTTTGTGCTAAAAAGGATTGGGCCACTCGCTGCAATTATTACTCTCGCACTTTACATACTCGTACTTTATTCAACTGTTACATCAAAACCCCCTGAATACTTGTCTGTGAGCATTTACAGTGAATCCTTCATCGAAACTGCTTGTCAACACCTTCTGCTCCTCGTTGGGATCGACATTCTTACTTATCGAAGATACTACGATACACCCCCTATACTTGTGGGTCATCAATGGCCTCTCCCAATCGCAACAACGATGCCATGATGCAACTGCTGCAAACCCTGATGGCTGACAGGGAGACTGAACGAGCTGAACGCCAAGCCAACATCGCAGCACAGCAAAACCTTGCCAACCAAGGCCATGGAAATCATGACCACCCCGGATCCAAGCTCAAGAACTTCCAGAACACCAATCCTCCGGTGTTTAGCAAGACTGAAGAACCCCTCGACGCCGACGACTGGCTCCAGACCATGGAGAACAACTTGGAAGTAGCCGGAGTAGAAGCCAATGAGAAGGTCTTGTTCGCAACCCACTATCTTGCCGGACCATCCCGAGCCTGGTGGACTAGCACCCGTGCCATGAACGGAGGTCAAGTCATGACTTGGGCAGATTTCAAGCTCAAGTTTAGCAAGTACCATGTGCCCCCGGGTCTTATCAAGAAGATGAGGGATGAGTTCCGTGAACTCAAGCAAGGACGCATGACGGTGGTAGAATACCGCGACAGGTTCCTTACACTGTCAAGGTACGCCCCCGACGAGACCGACACCACCGAGAAGAGGCAGGAGAGATTCCTGAACGGACTGCATGATGAGATGCAGACTGTCCTCTTCAACATCCCCTTCGCCGACCTTGAAGCCCTAGTAGACTCCGCCATCCAGATGGAGGGCAAGCTGAACCAAGCCAATGAGAACCGCAAACACCGTATGATGCACCAGAGTGGGCCTAGCAACGCCCCGAAGTATCGCCCCAGCTCAAGCGGAGGTTTCACTCCGAGAAACAACAACAAGTCCCAGATGCAGACTTCACGCCCCGGTTATCAGAACCGGAGTGGAGGAAACTCCAGGCCAGGAGGCCACCACAACAACAACAACTACAACAACAACAACAACAACAACTTCAACCGCGCTCCGCCCAGAGCCCCCAACAACAACAACAACAACAACAACACCAACACCGCTCCAAAACTGGGAGCAACGCCATCCCCGTTGCAACCAAGGACAAGGCCACCATCACTTGTTATGAGTGTGGTGTAGTGGGACACTACTCCAACGAGTGCCCCAAGAGGTTAGCCAAGCTCGCAGGCAACACCGCTGCACCTGCTCAGCAGCAACGCCGTGTCTCCACCGGCAAGAAGTTCGCCCCCAACAACCCCAATAACCGCAACGGCCGTCTCTTCCACATGAACACCTAAGAAGCCCAGGAAGCACCAGATGTTGTACTGGGTATGTTTTCTATCAACTCCATCCCTGCCAGAGTGTTGTTTGATTCCGGAGCATCTCATTCATTTGTCACCGAAGACTTTACATCCACAAGTAAAATTCAACCTATCAGTTTGAAGCATGTTATGATAGTTCAAATTCCTGGATCAACCACCAAAGCCAGAAAATTTTGCAAAAATGTACCCATCAGAATCCATGAAGTAGATTTTTATGCCAATCTGATTATTCTGGGAACCAAAGGTTTGGAAGTCGTACTAGGAATGGACTGGATGTCAAAACACCATGGACTGATTGACTGTGCCAAGAAAGCCATCACCATGACTAGAAGCACCGGTATCCTAGTAGAACATATATCTGAAAGACTACCCAGAAAATTCACCTGCAACCAAAGTGTAGCCAAGCCAACTCTGGATCAAATCAGGGTCATCTGTCGATACCCTGATGTGTTTCCGGATGATCTACCCGGTATGCCCCCGGATCGGGATATCGAGTTCATCATCGAGTTAATCCCCGGAACTGGACCTATATCCCAGAGAGCCTATAGCATGAACCCCACAGAGCTTGTGGAGATGAAGAAGCAGATCGATGATATGTTAGCCAAAGGTTTGATTCGACCTAGTGCATCCCCCTGGAGATCACCAGTTTTGTTTGTGGACAAGAAGGATGGTGCCACTCGTTTATGTACGGACTACCGTAAGCTTAACGATGTCACCGTCAAAAATAAATACCCCCTACCCAAGATAGAAGACCTATTTGATCAGTTGACCGGATCCAAAGTTTTCTCAAAGATAGATATTAGGACTGGTTATCATCAGCTGAAGATTCGCGCCACCGACATTCCAAAGACTGCCTTTACCACCAGATATGGGTTGTATGAGTACAACGTCATGTCGTTTGGATTAACCAATGCCCCTACTTATTTCATGAACCTCATGAATAAGATCTTCATGAACTTTTTGGAAAAGTTTGTCGTTGTCTTCATCGACGACATTCTCATATACTCCAAGTCCGAAGAGGAACATGAACAGCATTTGGAGACTGTCCTAGAAACTCTTAGACACCACCAGTTGTATGCCAAGTTCAGCAAGTGTGAGTTTTGGTTGGAGGAAGTAGGATTCCTGGGACATATCTTGTCTGCAGGAGGAATTGCCATAGATCCCGCAGTGATCAAAACTGTTACAGAATGACAAGCCCCAACCACCCAAACCGAGGTCCGCGCTTTTCTTGGATTAGCCGGATATTACCGCAGATTTGTAGAAGGCTTTTCGAGCATCGCTCGACCAATGACCCAACTGTTGAAGAAGGACAAGAAGTTCGAATGGACTGACAAATGTGAAGAGAGTTTCCAACATCTTAAGAGTAGACTGACCTCAGCCCCAATCCTGATCATGCCGGACAACACCAAGCCATTTGACGTGTATTGCGACGCCTCCAAGATTGGTCTTGGATGTGTACTTATGCAAGAAGGCAAAGTGATATCATACCTTTCAAGACAGTTGAAGCAACATGAGCAGAACTACCCCACCCATGACTTAGAGCTTGCAGCCGTTGTCCTAGCCTTGAAAGTTTGGCGTCATTACCTCATGGGTAATCGATGCGAGATCTACTCCGACCACAAGAGCCTGAAATATATCTTCACCCAGAAGGAGCTGAATATGAGGCAACGCCGATGGATAGAATTGATCAAGGATTACGACATGGAGATTCACTACCACCCCGGCAAGGCCAATGTGGTAGCGGATGCTTTGAGTCGACTGCCATGCCAGTTGAACTCCATGATCGCAATCGAGCAACCCAGCTTGTTTCAGGAGTTTGAACAGTTTAGACTGGAACTTGTTAGTGAAGGATTCCTAGCCAGCATAGAGCTTCAACCCACCTTGATTAGTCAGATCAAGGAAGCCCAGAAAGGAAACGCTAGCATCGACGGAATCAAGAACCAGATAGCCGCAGGAAAGGCACCAGGATTCACCGTAGATGAAGCCGGAGTTCTTTGGTACAAAGGACGCCTTTGTGTACCATCGGACTCAGAGTTGAAGCATGTCATCCTGAAAGAAGCCCATGACACCCTTTACTCAATCCACCCCGGAGGTACCAAGATGTTGATGGGATTCGTAGCATAGAAAACAAAAAATTTCCTACCGCGAGAACGCAATCCAAGCTAAGATGCAATCTAGAAGATGGGAGCAATGAGGTGATGAACGAGACTAACCCTTGAAGATTTCCAAAGCCTACAAGAGGAGGCTCTCGTTGCTGCGGTAGACGATCACTTGCCGCTTTCAAAAGCGCGTAGAAGATCTTGACGGTGCCACAATCGGGCAGCACCTCCGTACTCGGTCACACGTTCGGTGTTGATGACGACGTCCTTCTCCCCGTTCCAGCGCGCAGCGGAAGTAGTAGATCCTCCTCGGAATCCCGGCAGCACGACGGCGTGGTGGCGGTGTCGATGGAGATCTCCGGCGGAGCTTCGCTAAGCATATGCGGGAGAAGTGGTGGAGGAGAGGTAGCTAGGGTTTGGGGAGAGGTGGCTTGGGCGCCGGCCCTCAAAGGGGTGCGGCCAAGGTGGAGCCAAGAGTGGCCAGCCAGCCCCTCCCCTCCTCTCTTTATATAGGTGGAAGCCTCAAGGATTAGGTCAAAAGTCTCCGAATAAGACCCCAACATAAAACCTTCCATATGACCAAACCTAGGGGGAGTGGGACTCCCCCTTTCCTTTGGTGGGGTGGCCGGCCACCATGGGGAGGAGTCCACTTGGGACTCCTCCTCCCTTAGGTTGGCCGGCCAAGGTGGGTGGAGTCCCTCTGGGACTCCACCTTCCATGATGATTTCTTTCGGATTCTTCTAGAACCTTCCAGAAAAAATACTGGATCATTTTCAAACCTAGAAAATGACTTCCTATATATGAATCTTATTCTCCGGACCATTCCGGACCTCCTCGTGATGTCCTGGATCCCATCCGAGACTCTGAACAAAACTTCGAACTCCATTCCATATTCCATATCTACTTAAACGACATCAAACCTTAAGGGTGTCACCCTACGGTTCGCGAACTATGTAGACATGGTTGAGACTTCTCTCCGACCAATAACCAATAGCGGGATCTGGAGATCCATAATGGCTCCCACATATTCAACGATGACTTTAGTGATCGACTGAACCATTTACATACGATACCGATTCCCTTTGTCACGCGATATTTTACTTGTCCGAGGTTTGATCATCGGTATCTCTATACCTCGTTCAACCTCATCTCATGATAAGTACTCTTTACTCGTACTGTGGTATGTGGTCTCTTATGAACCATTCATATGCTTGCAAGCTATTAGACGACATTCCACCGAGAGGGCCCAGAGTATATCTATCCGTCATCAGGATGGACAAATCCCACTGTTGATCCATATGCCTCAACTCATACTTTCCGGATACTTAATCCCACCTTTATAACCACCCATTTACGCAGTGGCGTTTGATGTAATCAAAGTACCTTTCCGGTATAAGTGATTTACATGATCTCATGGTCGAAAGGACTAGGTAACTATGTATCGAAAGCTTATAGCAAATAACTTAATGACGTGATCTTATGCTACGCTTAATTGGGTGTGTCCATTACATAATTCATATAATGACATAACCTTGTTATTAATAACATCCAATGTTCATGATCACGAAACCATGATCATCTATTAATCAACAAGCTAGTTATACAAGAGGCTTACTAGGGACTCCTTGTTGTTCACATAACACACATGTATCAATGTTTCGGTTAATACAATTATAGCATGGTATGTAAACATTATCATAAACACAAAGATATATTATAATAACCATTTTATTATTGCCTCTTGGGCATATCTCCAACAGTCTCCCACTTGCACTACAGTCAATAATCTAGTTTACATTTGTAAAGATATAACACCTTGGCCTTCCGGTGCTTTATCATGTTTTGCTCACGGGAGAGGTTTTAGTCAACGGATCTGACACGCTCAGAAACGTATGTATTTTGTAATTCATTTGCGTCTCAACGCATCACTCATTTCCAAATGAGTCGGCTTTAAATATGTTTGGTCTTCTGGTGGAACCTTAATTCCGCGGTCTGAAATATGTCACTGATATTGTCACACACAATATAGCTTCAAAGTTCTGACACTGTCGGAACTACACCAAGTTCTCAAAGAACCTCTTGACTTAACATCCTCTGTCATTTTCAAAACAATGACATACTCTGCCTTCTTTTGTAGAATCCGTCACAATATTTAGAACTCTTCTAAATCTAGCATTGTGCTATCTTTTAAACAACACTTAGCCTAATTGAGATTTGAAATTCATTTTTATATGTGACCAAACAAATATCGGTGCAACACCTTACAGTGATTTGTTTGTCATTACCCCATATAAAACTATATATATATATATCCTTGGTTCTTCTGAAGCACACAAGGATATTTTTACTGTTTGTCCAATGATCATCACATGATTCATTCTGGTATATGCTAACATTTTAGAGCACAGGTCATCTGATTTTGTACATATTATTCGTGATCTAAAATCACTTATGTGTTTTTACTCATCGAGTGTCAAATACACTCAAGTCTGGTTAAACCTTCACATGAAAAGAACACCTTCTTAATATTTCTATATTGAACTACTTCAACATCCATTCTATGTACTTTGACTTAAACTTATTATGTGTTTCAATCTATCTTCATAGATCTTAACAATAAATATGTTTTAGTCCATCTACTTTCATTGAAGTTAATTCTCAATGAAACCTTTTATAATCAAGTATATAATTACATCATTTATAACCAAATATATGTCATCTACATAAAGTATTATAAATATGTCTTAGCGCTCCCACTTAATTTCTTGCAAATGCAAGCATCTTCATCGTTTCTGATGAAATCAAAAACTCTTTGACTATTTCATCCGGTGAAGATTCCAACTCCGTGATACTCACTTCATACAATTGAAGTTTTGTATACCTATCTAGTATTCCACGGACTAGCAAAACTCTTGGTTTGTATCTTGTATACACCTTTAATACACACTTCTGTTAAGTAATGTATTTTGCCATCCTACTAGTATATCTCATAAAAGAAATATGTAGTGATTACTAGAATAATCCACATAGACTATAAGCATTGCTACGAAAGATCTAATCTTATCGTAGTCAACTCTTTGATCTTTGTCGTAAACAACTTTTTGACAAGTCAAGCTTCTTCAAGGATATTTTATCCAAGTCCATCAATTTTATAGATCCATTAACTTTCAAAAAGTATTCATCTATCTTGGATTTCATGGCGTATAGCCATTTTAACGGAGTCAGGGCCCATCATAACTTCTTTGTTTGTAGTTAGTTTATCATTGTTCAAAATCAATCCTTTGTCCACAAATCATTTATTTGATCACAAAGTAAACCATACCTACAAGGTTCAATAAGTACTTCGATCTCCATAGCTAAAACACTTTGTAGTCATGGGAGCTATGATCGTCGTGGCCGCTTCCGGAACCAATTCCTGATGCTGCGCTACTTTGATCATTATGCTCAGGTTCATAAATCTTATCAAATTCTATTGTCCTCCCACTCAAATACTTCACTAGAAACAATTTCTTGGAAATAAAAAGAAACATCGACAAACACTTTTGTCTTTGTATCCATAGTGAAAAGAATTCCCAATCAATACTTTGGGATAACCAACAAAGACATTCATCTGATTTTGGTTGTAAACTCTTAGACCAAAATTTAAAGAAATGACTATTATGGTTTACACCCATGCCATAACTCGTATGGTGTCATTTCAACGGATCATGATGATGCTCTATTTAATGTAAAAGCGGTAGTCACTAAAGCATAATCCACAAAAAATATAATGGCATTCAATATTTTATCTCATCATTGACCCAACATGGTTTGGATACATCTCTCGGATACTATATCATCACTATGATACTCCAAGAAATGTGAGTTGTAGAACAATTTCACAACTCTCTTAGATGTTCGCTAAAAACTCGTAATTCAAATATTTTCCCAATGATCCAATCATAGATATTTGACTTTTCTATTACGATGATTTCTACTTCATGCTGAAATTTATTTGAATCTATTCAAATGTTTCAAACTTCTTCCTTATCGAATATATCCACATATATATACTCAATTCATTGTTGGAAGTTTTCATGAAGTAGAAGAATCTCCCGCACACAACTATGCCCAGTGAATCACATACATCATCATGTATGTTTCCACTAAGTTAGTTGCATGTTCAACTCTTGGCCTATGAACAGTATTTCAGTCATTCTCTTTAGAAAAGATTTACAAGCGCCAAATGATTCAAAAATCAAATGACTCCAAAAATCCATTTGCATGGAGTTCCTTCATGCGTTCCTTTCTAATATGACCTAAATGGCGGTTCCAGCAATAAGTGGAATTCAAATCATTTGCCTTATGGCATTTTAGCGTCAGTGTTATGTATGTGTGTTTCACCATTAAGATTTATAATAACTTATCCATCGTACATGGAGTAATGTCATAATTTGAACAACTCATTGTTTTCATTTGACCAGAGCAAAATAACAATTATTAAGTTCTTTATTATAAATTCTAAGGGCTAGATAGAATGCCAACGACGAACATAATAACACTTTATTTTTGTTCCAGACGTGCATTCCTATCATATTCCTTGTCAGTCACTTAGGCCATTGTATTCTTGTATTGCATTGTTTTGTATGACACTTCATACCAACCAATATGGTACAAATACCCAAGAATTTCATTGTGTGACCAAACGAGGAATATATCCATAATATGTATATCATTTATATACACCTGAGCTAGACTTTCTAGTCTTTTCTTTCTTTCTACCAATAATCTTTTGTAGTTTCTCTTTTAGCTTTCCTCATTATTCTGAAAAACACTTCAACATCAATAACTTCTAGGTTTGTTGGTCAAATACCAATAACCTTGAGGTTCTTACTTTGAAGTTGATCATGATATGACAAGTGTTCCGGATTTCACTATTAGTAACCTTGTAATATGATGAACAATTTCACTCATAATTTTATCCATTGTATCATGATGACTTTCCGAGACCATGTCTGTACATGCTAGGCTCGTAAAGTTTTAACCTCAGTATTCGCATGTGCAAATCTGGCTTGCACCCGTTGTATGCACACGTAGAATCTATAACACCCGATCATCACGTGATGCTTCGATACGACGAGTCTTAGCAACGGTGCATACTAAAGACGATCACTTCATGGATATGCGAATATTGTTAGTGCCCCAATAGTTGGAGGATTGGGACGCCTTGCGTCTTCAACCTTCGTACATTCCCATAAAACTTATGAGTTTATGTAGTCTCACCAAATTATATTCTATCATCTTGCAATAAGGTCTTAGATATCACATATATCTCATACCTTGATTATTTCTGAAAACTAAATTTTCAGCTCCTTACTTTTCAAACAGATTTGAACTTCAAGTTTCACGGAGACAACATTACTTTAGGTACTAATTGAAACCATAGCTCTTCGAATCAACAATGTGAGGTTTACTAAAAGTTTGCAATAGGACTTAATCATTTCTTGATTCTTTAACAATACGGTACCAGTCCGTAAAGTTTCTTGTCAGATTTAACAGTATTTCTATCTCAATTACAAGACTAGCGCATGGTAGAAAACGGATGCCAATACTACAAAATTAATTCGAAATACTACTCAGACTATGTTCATGATAATTAGTTCATGTTTTAATCTAATTACTAATGAACTCCCACTTAATACAACATCCCTCATAGTTGTTAAGTGGTACACGATCCAAATCCACTACACCAAAACCGATCATCACGTGAGATGATGTAGCTTCAATGGTGAACATCAACATGTTGATCATAACATCCATATGACTCGTGTTCAACCTTTCGGTTTCCGTTGTCCCGAGGCCATGTCTGTACATGCTAGGCTCGTCAAGCAAACCCAAGTATTCCGTGTGTGCAACATGGCTTACACCCGTTGTATGTGAACGTTGAGTCTATCACATCCGATCATCACGAGATGCTTCGAAATGACGAACTATATCAATGGTGCATACGAGGGGAGAACACTTTATTATCTTGATATTAATGTGAGGGATCATCTTATAATGCTACCGTCGCGTTCTAAGAAAAATAAGATGTATAAAGGATTAACATCACATGCAATTCATATGTGATATGATATGGCCCTTTAGTCTTTGCGCCTTCGATCTTCATCTCCAAAGCACGGACATGATCTCCATCATCAACGGGCATGATCTCCATCATCGTCGACGTAGCGTCAAGGTCCATGGCGCCGTCTTCATGGTTGTTCACCTCATATAGCAACTATTACAACTACTTTGAAATACTACTCAACATGAAATTTAAAGACAACCATAAGACTCCAGCCGGTTGCCACAATACAATAATGATCATCTCATACATATTCATCATCACATTATGGCCATATCACATCACCAAACCCTGCAAAAACAAGTTGAACGTCTCTAATTTGGTTTGCATATTTTACGTGGTTTAGGGTTTTCGAGTAAGATCCAATCTACCTACGAACATGAACCACAACGGTGATACTAGTGTTGTCAATAGAAAGAGTAAATTGAATCTTCACTATGGTGGGAGAGACAGACACCCGCAAAGCCACTTATGCAATACAAGTTGCATGTCGAACGTGGAGCAAGTCTCATGAACGCGGTCATGTAAAGTTAGCCCGAGCCGCTTCATCCCACCATGCCACAAAGATGCAAAGTACTCGAACTAAAGATAACAAAGCATCAACGCCCACAAAACAATTGTGTTCTACTCGTGCAACCATCTATGCATAGACACGGCTCTGATACCACTGATGGGATTCGTAGCATATAAAACAAAAAAATTCCTACCGCGAGAACGCAATCCAAGCCAAGATGCAATCTAGAAGATGGGAGCAACGAGGTGATGAACGAGACTAACCCTTGAAGATTTCCAAAGCCTACAAGAGGAGGCTCTCGTTGCTGCGGTAGACGATCACTTGCCGCTTTCAAAAGCGCGTAGAAGATCTTGACGGTGCCACAATCGGGCAGCACCTCCGTACTCGGTCACACGTTCGGTGTTGATGAAGACGTCCTTCTCCCCGTTCCAGCGGGCAACGGAAGTAGTAGATCCTCCTCAGAATCCCGGCAGCACGACGGCGTGGTGGCGGTGTCGATGGAGATCTCCGGCGGAGCTTCGCTAAGCATATGCGGGAGAAGTGGTGGAGGAGAGGTAGCTAGGGTTTGGGGAGAGGTGGCTTGGGCGCCGGCCCTCAAAGGGGTGCGGCCAAGGTGGAGCCAAGAGTGGCCGGCCAGCCCCTCCCCTCCTCTCTTTATATAGGTGGAAGCCCCAATGATTAGGTCAAAAGTCTCCGAATAAGACCCCAACATAAAACCTTCCATATGACCAAACCTAGGGGGAGTGGGACTCCCCGTTTCCTTTGGTGGGGTGGCCGGCCACCATGGGGAGGAGTCCACTTGGGACTCCTCCTCCCTTAGGCTGGCCGGCCAAGGTGGGTGGAGTCCCTCCACCTTCCATGCTGATTTCTTCCAGACTCTTCTAGAACCTTCTAGAACCTTCCAGAAAAAAATACCGGATCATTTTCAAACCTAGAAAATGACTTCCTATATATGAATCTTATTCTCCGGACCATTCCGGACATCCTCGTGATGTCCTGGATCCCATCTGAGACTCCGAACAAAACTTCGAACTCCATTCCATATTCCATATCTACTTAAACGACATCAAACCTTAAGTGTGTCACCCTATGGTTCGTGAACTATGTAGACATGGTTGAGACTTCTCTCCGACCAATAACCAATAGCGGGATCTGGAGATCCATAATGGCTCCCACATATTCAACGATGACTTTTGTGATCGACTGAACCATTTACATACGATACCGATTCCCTTTGTCACGCGATATTTTACTTGTCCGAGGTTTGATCATCGGTATCTCTATACCTCGTTCAACCTCGTCTCATGATAAGTACTCTTTACTCGTACCGTGGTATGTGGTCTCTTATGAACCATTCATATGCTTGCAAGCTATTAGACGACATTCCACCGAGAGGGCCCAGAGTATATCTATCCATCATCAGGATGGACAAATCCCACTGTTGATCCATATGCCTCAACTCATACTTTCCGGATACTTAATCCCACCTTTATAACCACCCATTTACGCAGTGGCGTTTGATGTAATCAAAGTACCTTTCCGGTATAAGTGATTTACATGATCTCATGGTCGAAAGGACTAGGTAACTATGTATCGAAAGCTTATAGCAAATAACTTAATGACGTGATCTTATGCTACGCTTAATTGGGTGTGTCCATTACATCATTCATATAATGACATAACCTTGTTATTAATAACATCCAATGTTCATGATCATGAAACCATGATCATCTATTAATCAACAAGCTAGTTATACAAGAGGCTTACTAGGGACTCCTTGTTGTTCACATAACACACATGTATCAATGTTTCGGTTAATACAATTATAGCATGGTATGTAAACATTATCATAAACACAAAGATATATTATAATAACCATTTTATTATTGCCTCTTGGGCATATCTCCAACAGATGTATCAAGACCTGAAGGAACAATTCTGGTGGCATGGAATGAAGAGAGAAATCGGCAGCTACATCGCCAAGTGTGACATCTGTCAGAGAGTCAAGGCGGAACATCAGCGACCCGCAGGTCTGCTACAGCCACTGCAGATTCCAGAATGAAAGTGGGACTCCGTAGGAATGGACTTTATCACAGGTTTGCCCAAATCCAGCAAAGGCAATGATTCAATATGGGTAGTTGTCGATAGACTAACCAAGGTAGCCCATTTCATCGCCGTCAAGACCACATACCAAGGCCCAAAGTTAGCTGAACTGTACATCTCCAGAATATTCGCCCTGCACGGAACCCCGAAATCGATAGTGTCAGATAGAGGGTCACAATTCACCTCAAGATTCTGGCAGAAAGTGCACGAAGGACTAGGAACCCGTCTGAATTTCAGCACCGCCTATCACCCTCAGACCGATGGACAGACAGAAAGAGTCAACCAGATATTGGAGGACATGCTGAGAGCATGTGTACTGGAATATGGATCCAAATGGGAAGACTGCCTGCCTTACGCAGAATTCTCTTACAACAACAGCTACCAAGCCAGCTTACAGATGGCCCCCTTTGAAGCCTTGTACGGAAGAAAATGCCGTAACCCTCTGAATTGGTCAGAAGTCGGAGAAAGCCAAGTCTTTGGACCAGATGTTCTTCATGAAGCCGAAGAGAAAGTACACAAGATCCGCGAGTACCTCAAGACGGCACAGTCAAGACAGAAGAGCTACGCCGACAAGAGATGCCGAGAGATGACCTTCGAGATCGGAGACTTCGTCTATCTCAAAGTATCCCCCCTGAAAGGAATGCAGCGATTTCAGCTGAAAGGAAAGCTCGCACCCCGATATGTCAGACCCTTCAAAGTTCTGAGTCGCCGAGGTGAAGTGTCTTACCAACTGGAGCTACCAGAAGAAATGTCGGCTGTGCACGACGTGTTTCACATCTCACTCCTCCGGAAGTGCCTTGAAGTCCCCGAGAAGACCGAAGTGTTCAAGAACATCGATCACCTATTGGTGGATATCAACAAGGACCTGATGTACCGCGAAGTGCCGATCCGCATCATGGAGGAAGCTTACAGAACCACCCGCATCCGAAGAATCAAGTTTCTGAAGATTCAGTGGAGCAACCATACTGAAGATGAATCCACTTGGGAACGCGAAGACTTCATGAAGAAGGAGTACCCAGATCTCCTTAGTACCTAACTTTCTTTTAGATCTCAGGACGAGATATTTTGTAAGGGGGAAGTGTTTGTAACATCCCAAATTTCAATAAAAGAAAGAAGAAGAATTCCAGAGATCCAAAATTCAGAACCAACAAAAACTTTTATTTGCATATAGTGCCATGCATAGGACTTGTGCATTTGAGTGATATGCCATGATGATTGTTATTGTGTAATTGTGCTGAACCCTAAAACCCTAAAGTGATCAAGTGAAGATCACAAACCAAATAAAATAAAAGAGAAAGAAATCAAATAAGAAAACCCTAAAACCCTCACATATGGTTTATGCCATTTTTGCAAATAATTACCTTAGACCATTTTGGTCTTCACCATTAGTTGTATTATGTTACTAAACACTTATTACAACTTTTGGAATCAAAGAAACACAAATCAAATCAAATTCAAACTCAAATTGGGATCACATATGATAATGGTCAAATCTGCCATTTATAATCTGGTCCCTACTTTGAGCCCTTGCAATTCAAGTTTTTCAAACTAAACTTTCCCAATTATTTGCACCTCATCCAAGAGCACGTCAAGGTGAACAACTTTGGTAAAGACCACCATGCCAAATTCATCTTGGATCAAAATCTATGCTCATGTAAAGTTGAGACTTTTTAATATGAGCAACAATCTCACTTTGTCAAATTTTGCTATTCTTTGATTTTTTTAAATTCCACCACCACACATGGTTGTCTCTGGTCATTTACAACTTAACCAAACTCACCACTTTCAAATTTTGGAACCTTTTGAACTCAACCAAATTTGGGAAAAATTTCCAATTTGCAAATATGGACTAAATGCAAACACTATTTAAAATAGTGTTTTGGCCAAACCTACTGCCCCAAACTACTCTAACCTGTCCCCTGGTTGCCTCTCTCTCTCTTGCTTGAATAGCAACCCTAGGAAGAACCCTAAGGTGACAAGAACATGGCCATGCCGGCCATGTCTCAACCATGCCGCACCCCCTCTCTTCTCCTTCCTCCTCCACCCTGGCCTTGCTGCCCAAACGCGCCACCGTGCCTCCCTACACCTTCCTAGCACCGCCGTTGTCGAGGAGGAGCACTGGCCGCGCCAGACCAGCTCGCGCCCATGGCGGCCAGACATGCCGTTGACGTCGCAGCGCGCACGCCACGGGCACCCACAGGCCACTTGCCGCCTCGCCAGCACAAGCATGCCCTGGACCCCCTGCGAGCAGGTTGAGCATCGTTGTGCCACCGCGGACGCACCAGACACGCTCGCCAAGCCAACCCGTGCTCACCGCCGCCGGAGAAGGAGACCCTGATCCGCCGCAGACGCGCCCGACACGGAAGCAACGTGACCCAATTAAGCACCGCCCGACAGCGTTGTCGCCGCCAATCGCACCACCGGGATACGCAGAATAGTTCCACGCCCTCGCCTAGCTCGCTAGCTTGCCGGAACCGCCGCGCCATGGTCGACCGCATCACTGCCCCGCAGCACCTCCTCTCCGCTATAAATAGAGCAGCCCCGCACCCTCATTCTTCACACCAATAACTTCTCCTAGCTCGCTAGCTTGCCGGAACCGCCGCGCCATGGTCGACCGCATCACTGCCCCGCAGCACCTCCTCTCCGCTATAAATAGAGCAGCCCCGCACCCTCATTCTTCACACCAACAACTTCTCCTCCCATCTCTGCTTCTACACGACCAAGCCACACACTCGATTGTCGCCGGAGCAGCCCCAATTTGGCGATCGGAACCACCAATACCCGGAGATCATCGCCGTTGATTAGAGCTTCCCCACGCCTCGCCGCCGGTACCAGGAGCTTCCTCATCAACGCCAACGTCGCCGCACACCTCGCCCTCGACCGCGGGAACGCCGGTAGGCTCTCCGACCCCCTAGGCTCGCCGCCAGACCATCGGGTTCTCGTCGGAGAAGACGATGAACAACGGCCGTTGGATCTCGTTTTAATCCAACGCGCCACACTGTCTCATACCGTTTCGGGTTTAAATAGACGCTGACGGGTGGCCCCCACCTCGTCAGACGGCCCACGCACACTGGATGCGTTGCTGGGCCGAGTTTCTCTGTTTCTGAATCGTTTCGGCCCAAATGAGTTTCCCGCCGGCCCTTTAATTCAAGTCTCGTTTAATTAATTTCAATTCAAATTCAATACTGGTCCTGACTTTGAAATTTAATAGAATTTGTTTGGCTTGGCCAAATTTAGCAAATTTGATGTTGTTGGAAAGCTACTGAAAAGATCTACAACTTGCCCCTGGTCTCACTGTGAGATCTGTTGTAGAATTAAAGTGACAAAAAGATTAAGTCAGGGACTTTCGCACATTCAAATAAATCTTAAAGATCAACCAAAAATGATATTTAGTTAATTCCAACTTTAATAGCTCACCTTCACTTACACTAATTGTTTCTGCAAAAATATGGTGTGGTCACTTTGAATGATCATGCCCTAGTTTAAATAATGGACTATATGGCTAGTTTGCTTAAGTGGTATTGTCCAAAACTATTATGCAATTTGTATGAAGTGTTTCAGTTCATTTAAATCTTGTCCCAAGTACTTTCATATGAAGTTTGGACCCCTGGTCAATTACTCTCACATGAAATACTTGGAGATTTTAAATCATAATAGGCATTGTTAAATGGTATGAGGTATTCTACCTCATTTAAATCATTTTCTCAAATGATGATGATGAATGGTTGACTTAGGTCAACCTGATTTCATGTAAGATTGTTTGAGAAATTAAATCTTAAGAAGATTCAATGAGAGGAAATTATTCCTCAAGAACTATATGGAAACTATCATTTACATATGTAATGAGAGGAAATTATTTTTCCTAAGAAGAAGAAACCAATGCACCTAATTGTATTAATTGTGTGACTAGAATAGTTTGTGTGAATACATGCGATGCTTAGAATAGCTATTGTATTTGTTGAGTGATTATACCTCGTTTTCAAATTTAGACGCTAGCACCGGAGAATACCCGGAGGAAGAAGGTTGCTACCAAGAGGAGGAAGAGGAGAACTTTGACCACTATCAAGGCAAGCTAATATTCTTGCAAAGTGCAAATCCCTTTGGGGCAAGGCACCATTAGTCTTACCTTTCTTACCCCAAGCCTATCCCAAGTTGTTACCTTACAAAGTTTTTACTTGTTTATTCAAAGAGTTACTTTTATAGTTAACTTTGGTCTAAGTTAAAGAAGGTTACTAGAGTAGCAAAGTTAGTCTCAAAGCTATCCAAGCAAGATAGCACCCCTCATGATTAGTGCTAGTGCTAAATACTAAAACTTGACTACTCTAGATGGGAACATGTGACTTGAAATGAATTTGAAACCTTGGAATGATGAGTCATTCCATTGAGTGAATTTTGAAGGTGAATATGACTTGGAGAAGATGGTGATTTTTGATAAAACTGATATTGGTTTGAATGCGATACCTTTCCAATATTGAGTACCCCCACAATACCTGATTATGGGTAGGGCTTAACTGGAAATTTATGCATCTTAGTATGGGTTCCCTCTGAACGCACATCATAGGGGTTATGCCGAGGCTGCCTCCATTGTTGAGAAATGATGTGAATTGAGGTGAATTGTACGGCCAAGCCCTGTGCAGTTCCCAGGTTGACAGTTGGTCTTCACTGGGAGGCCAAGCTCATGGGGAGAGGTGCTCATACTAGGGTTTGTAAGTGAAAGGTTATGGTTGATGATCCGCGTACTGTGTTACGATGATTCGGGGTAATCCCGACGGATGAAATCAAATGTTGTGGCACAAGTGTGCAACCTCTGCAGAGTGTAAACTGATACGCCTCCGACGTATCGATAATTTCTTATGTTCCATGCCACATTATTGATGATATCTACATGTTTTATGCATACTTTACATCATATTTATGCATTTTCTGGAACTAACCTATTAACAAGATGCCGAAGAGCCGATTCTTGTTTTCTGCTGTTTTTGGTTTCAGAAATCCTAGTAAGGAAATATTCTCGGAATTGGACGAAATCAACGCCCAGGGGCCTATTTTCACATGAAGCTTCCAGAAGACCGAAGAGTCAACGAAGTGGGGCCACGAGGCGGCCAGAAGGTAGGGCGGCGCGGCCCAAGCCCTGGCCGCGCCACCCTGTCTCCTGGGCCCCTCGTGTGGCCCCCTGACCTGCCCTTCCGCCTACAAATAGCCTTCGTCGCGAAACCCCCAGTACCGAGAGCCACGATACGGAAAACCTTCCAGAGATGCCGCCGCCGCCAATCCCATCTCGGGGGATTCAGGAGATCGCCTCCGGCACCCTGCCGGAGAGGGGATTCATCTCCCGGAGGACTCTACACCGCCATGGTCGCCTCCGAAGTGATGAGTGAGTAGTTCACCCCTGGACTATGGGTCCATAGCAGTAGCTAGATGGTTGTCTTCTCCTCATTATGCTTCATTGTCGGATCTTGTGAGCTGCCGAACATGATCAAGATCATCTATCTGTAATGCTATATGTTGTGTTTGTTGGGATCCGATGAATAGAGAATACTATGCTATGTTGATTATCAATCTATTACCTATGTGTTGTTTATGATCTTGCATGCTCTCCGTTATTAGTAGAGGCTCTGGCCAAGTTTTTACTCTTAACTCCAAGAGGGGGTATTTATGCTCGATAGTGGGTTCATGTCTCCGTGAATCTGGGGGAGTGACAGAAACCTCTAAGGTTATGGATGTATTGTTGCCACTAGGGATAAAACATTGATGCTATGTCCGAGGATGTAGTTATTGATTACATTACGCACCATACTTAATGCAATTGTCTGTTGTTTTCAACTTAATACTGGAAGGGGTTCGGATGATAACCTGAAGGTGGACTTTTTAGGCATAGATGCATGCTGGATAGCGGTCTATGTACTTTGTCGTAATGCCCAATTAAATCTCACAATACTCATCATATCATGTATGTGCATGGTCATGCCCTCTCTATTTGTCAATTGCCCAACTGTAATTTGTTCACCCAACATGCTATTTATCTTATGGGAGAGACACCTCTAGTGAACTGTGGACCCCGGTCCTATTCTTTACATCTGAAATACAATCTACTGCAATTGTTCTACTGTTTTCTGCAAACAATCATCATCCACACTATACATCTAATCCTTTGTTACAGAAAGCCGGTGAGATTGACAACCTCACTGTTTCGTTGGGGCAAAGTACTTGGTTTGTGTTGTGCAGGTTCCACGTTGGCGCCGGAATCCCTGGTGTTGCGCCGCACTACATCTCGCCGCCATCAACCTTCAACGTGCTTCTTGACTCCTACTGGTTCGATAAACCTTGGTTTCTAACTGAGGGAAACTTACTGCTGTACGCATCACACCTTCCACTTGGGGTTCCCAATGGTCGCGTGTTGTACGCGTGTCATAAACCTATTCGAATAGCCGTGTCCATGGTTACGGACGGTTGGAAAGGCCATACAGTTTTCGGTGTCAGAATCTTGAAATTACTTGGTGAAATGAATGGTGAAGTGGTGACTTGAATTTGAATCACCACTTGAATTGTGGGAATGACACTAATGTTCCCACTTGAGTTAGTTAGCACTTGAATAAGTCTTTTATCAAATACTTGTGAACTAAAATGGGCTTTATGCAAATAAACTAGAGCTTAGCACCCCCTACTAGAATTGTTAGCACTTACACTAGTATTAGTTTGCGAGTACTTAAAGTACTCACGGCTTTGTCCCTGGCTATTCAAATGGCCAGAGTATGAAGATGAACAGAACTAACAAGGAGATGACCAACAGGACGCCTACGACAACTAGGAGTCTTCTGGCGTCAAGCGTTGGCCTGTGGACTAGAGAGTTCATTTATCTTTACGCTTCCGCTATGAACTTGTGTTTGTTCGTTGATCAATAGATCAACTATTCGTGTAATATGGATCATGTGATTCAAGTGTAAGACGATATGGTTTGTAATGAATGATGACTATGATACTTAACTATTATGCCTCGCAACAACAATATTCCTGGGATTGCGATGAATGACATAATAGGCATCTGGACTTAAAAATCCGGGTGTTGACAACGTGCTTGGACCTGACGATCTGGAGGCGAGTGGTTCCAGCAGTCGAAGGACTCCTTCTGAGTTGACGTTGTAGTGGACGCTGCCGAAGGTCATCTCCATGTTTCCTTGTAGATCAGAAAAGGTCGAGCGAGACGAGTCGCTGTGTGAGGTGAATTCATAGGAGCCGAAGCGAATCGGGCTTCCCAAACTTGGCGATGACGGTGTCGATGAAGCTGCCGATGACATGACTGGATCTGCCGATGACCGATCTTGTGCCGACAGGGTTCCCACAGACGGCGCCAATTGTCGAGGGTACTCCTCGGCAATGCTCTTCGATTGGGGCTTAGGGTTGATGGAATCCTGTAGGCTGACACGAGACATCGGTTCACAGACAAGCGGGGAGAGCGATTTATCCAGGTTCGGGGCCCTCGATGAGGTAAAACCCTTACGTCCTGCCTGTCTGATTTTCATTATGAAAATATTGGTTTACAATGGGGCGCCGAAGAGTTCGGCTGAGATCTCGTCGAGAGGCTAAGTGCTGCGGCGACCTAGCTCTAGACTTCTGGTGGCTAAGATTGCTATGATTGATCGTGTCCCTCGGCAGCCCCTCTCCTGACCTTTATATAGGAGACCAGGTCTCAAGAGGTCTAACCGAGTACGACTAGATTTACAGTAGTTCTAAATCTAAACTTTCCTTGTTCGGCGCCTTCCTTGTCTTGCCCGCCATCCAAGTGGCCCGCCTTGCCTTCAAGTGCCTTCATGGGCCTCCAACTAGATTGTATAGGATAGGGCAATGTCGGTTACCCGAAGGGTAATGCCCATGTCAACGCGGCTGGGGAGCGACGTACCCTAAACGTGGCACGAAGAAAACACGTCACTCAAATACTTGATCCGACACGTTTGAAAGATATTTTGGGGTACGCGGCTGAAGATGCTCTTAGCTCCTCGTGTACTTTGTGCAGGCTTAAGAAAATCAGACAAGCAGGATATAGAGGGTTTACATGGATCCTAATCCTGGATGAAAATCGTGTGGTTTGGTGTCTTGCTAGCTTGATCCACATTCACAGCGCTCAGTGCGCACTACCACCGATATCTACCATTCGTGGACGCGACATAGATCTAGAACTTTTTACTAAAGGATTGACCAAAGGCATTTTTCGATATATAAGTCACTGTTGTATAAACAAAAACCGCTATACTTAGTTGTGTATAGCTAGAGTGCTACTATCATGTCAGGGCCGGCCCTAAGAGGACTAACAATTTTAAAACAATAATGATAAACTTATGGACGTGTTGTGCATACAAAATCCTTACGGACTGACCACATGTATGTATTTGGTTGTTTATGTATCCTATTCACTCCTAAAAAAGCGGGCCACGAACTCATGTTTTGCCTGTCTGAGTCCGTAGGTTGATTCCGTAAATATAGGAAAACAGTATGCACCATCGGATACGACTAGAGATTTCAGTCGGATGATGATAGATTGGTTGTCACGAATACGACTGCGTCACGGTCGAGGGGATTACGATCACCGAGGGCCGTCGGGCTTCTCAAGTATGAAACGCCGCTACGCACGTGTACCCGTTACCGTGTTACGCCTGCCTCAATCCTACTGGCTTACTAATCTGGTATAGTTTAGCATATCTGGTTCAACGCATCTTGAAGACCAAACAAATCATGGAGTAAATTAACGCAAGCGACGAAACGATAGTTTCTTGTGTACAGTCCAAGCGAGGACGAACCGCCCATTCCGCCCAGCCAACGGACGCGGCGCCGTCCGTCGACGTACGTACGCAAGCGGCCCGACCCCACGGCCAGGCCCCGAAATCTGGGTCAAATCTCTCCCGTAGACACGTCACGCTACGCGCGCACGTGCAGTATACATCTACGCTTCCGGGTTCGTAGTCGTACACATATCGGTTTCGCCCGGTGGAGGCGCGTACCAGGCAGGCAGGCAGGCAGGCCGCAGTTCAGCTACTACCGCACAACCATCTTCCCTATAAATAGTGGCCGCCCCGATCGGCCCCAGTTCCGCCTCTCCTCGCCGCGCCTCGCCTCTCATTCGATCGCCTACTCCGCACGCATGCCCCCAAACCCGACGCCGCCGCGCCTCGCGCAGCAGCACCACCACCGTACCGTCACCACCAGCAGCCAGGACGCCATGGCGTCCGACGAGGAGGCGTTCGAGGAGGTGGACCCGACGGGCCGGTTCGGGCGCTACGCCGCCGTGCTGGGCCACGGCTCCGTCAAGAAGGTCTACCGCGGCTTCGACCAGGAGGAGGGCATCGAGGTGGCCTGGAACCGGGTGCGCGTGCGCGCGCTCGCCGACAAGGACCCCGCCATGGTCGACCGCCTCCACGCCGAGGTGCGCCTCCTACGCTCCCTCCACCACGACCACATCATCGGCTTCCACAAGGTCTGGCTTGACCGCGACTCTGGCGTGCTCAACTTCATCACCGAGGTCTGCAACTCCGGCAGCCTCCGTGACTACCGCGACCGGCACAGGCACGTCTCCGTCAAGGCGCTCAAGAAGTGGGCGAGGCAGATCCTCGAGGGGCTCGACCACCTCCACACACACGAACCATGCATCATACACCGCGACCTCAACTGCAGCAACGTATTCATCAACGGAAACACAGGACAGGTATCAAAACAGCTTCTTCTCAACCGACAGATTTTCCAAATTTAGTTATCGATCGATGTTGTTCCTCAGCATTGAATTTCATTGTGCCAGTAATTTAGCCTTTTTAATGAGTACAACATCTTGGTAGCATTCCGTTTTAATTATATTCCAAATTAGAAATGATCATCATAGAATACTTTCTTAATACTCATAGTATATGCAGCCCGATACTACTATAATAGCACTGCTCTTGCCTAAAAAGGGCAATTGGGGGTAGAACAGTACAAGATTCTAGTACAAAGGCTGTTGATTTGTAGTACATCAACCCGTGAATTAGGCCGGGAATTAGCCAAAGACGCCTGCTTTTCCACCTTTTCCGCTTCTTTCCTGTGACGACCTAGCTGTAGTAGACCTCTCCAGCCAGCTCTCCGTGTCTCCGTGTGAGAGAGATGTCCAAAAGCATGGCAAGAACTGGAGCCCAAGATATATGCTTCTGTGAGCTGCACCCAGCTTTCGAATAAAGGAGAAACACACACAAGTGATGCACGTTGAGACGCACTTTAGTTTGTTACGCTGATTTTCTCCAATTCCCGTGTCTTCTGCGACACTTCGCTCGCACGCGTTGCTTGCTTGCTTGCCTGCTGCGTCTACTAGCTGTTAGCCGTTGCTTTCGTGCTCCAGTTTGAAAAGAGTTCTACAAAATTTGATAAAATCTGCGCGGTCGAGGCTAACGGCTCCGGCGACTGGAACGCACGTGCAGGTCAAGATCGGCGACCTCGGGCTGGCGGCGATCGTGGACAACACCCACATGGCGCACACCATCCTGGGCACGCCGGAGTTCATGGCGCCGGAGCTCTACACGGAGGCCTACACCGAGTCTGTGGACATCTACTCGTACGGGATGTGCGTGCTGGAGATGGTCACAAGGGAGATGCCCTACTCCGAGTGCGAGAGCGTCGTGCAGATCTACCACAGCGTCACCCGCGGCGTCCCGCCCGCCGCGCTCAGGCGGCTCAAGGACCCGGAGCTGCGCGGGTTCATCCAGCGCTGCATCGGCCAGCCACGCAACCGCCCCTCGGCCGCCGACCTCCTGCGGGACCCGTTCTTCAACGGCATCGACGATGACACCACCGGCACGCTAAGCTAACGCCTGTCGACCTCCCGCGTCCTGTCGACCTCGCCAGCCAGCCGTATATGGCCAGGTGGATTGGGATGTATTGACTTCTCCGTGTTGTTAATCCTTAGATAGTTAGATAGTAGAAGAGCTGCGACGCTGACTCCACCAGAATTGTTCATTTTATAAGCTCCAGCAGTAAGCAAGCGAGCAGATGTGTATACGTTGTGGCCTTGGCAGAATTCGTCTCGGCCACTGCAACTGTATGATAATGAATTTTTATGATTTTGAATTAGTACATTGGGACCACAGACAAACCATGGCTCAATATTTATCGATGAGGATGATAATGAATTTTTATGATTTTGAATTAGTACATTGGGACCACAGACAAACCATGGCTCAATATTTATCGATGAGGAAGCGGAGCAACTTGCATGTTCTGAAATACCGTATAAGTAGCAAAGGGCGATGTTTGGTAGGCTGCATGCGATTCGTGGTTCACTGGTTAGCGAGATGGGACTCATATCTCGTTCCGGACGAGCTCTGGTACACAAATCGCACATCGTTTAATTGTCTGGGTTGCATCGGGTGGCACCCAAGTGACACTCTGATTGGTTGATTGCATGGTTTTCCTAGCCTCACCTATATGGTAACATGGTGATCTTACCTCACCTATCACAAGACCACCATAGCACTGTCATTCACAAGCTTCGGCACGTCGGCGATGGCACCACCGGTCACGCCGGTCAAAAGCATCACCATGTCGCCGACCACGAAGACGAAGACCACCATGACACCATCGGTCACGTCGGTCACAAGCATGGACACGTCACCGACCATAAAGATGAAGACCACCATGGCACAGTCGGTCACGCCGATCACAAGCATGGGCACGTCGCCGACCACGAAGACGAACACCACCATGACACCATCGGTCACACCGGTCACAAGCATTACCATGTCGCCGACCACGAAGACGAAGACCACCAGGACACCGTCGGTCACGCCGGTCACAAGCATCACCACGTCGCCGATCACGAAGACGAACACCGCCATGACACCATCGGTCACGTCGGTCACAAGCATCACCATGTCGCCGACCACGAAGACGAACACCACCATGACACTGCCGTTCACGCCGGTCACAAGCATGGACACGTCGCCGACCACGAAGACGAACACCACCATGACACTGTCGGTTAGGTCGGTCACAAGCAACCACGTCGCCGACCACGAAGACGAACACCACCAAGCCTCCACCACCATGGATTATCACCTCTTACTTCTCACACATCATACCACGTCGCCGTCCATGAAGATAGCGAGCGAGAAGTTGAGCAAAAGTACTCCAAACTATACTCACACATACGTACACATTACAGTATACTAGCGAGTCATTTATCTATCTGTGTATATACACCGAATCAAAAACCTGTCAACATGAAAATTATGCGGAATGGTGAGGTGAACCTACCCCTCGAAGGAAATGTCAAACGGTTGAGCGTGTGCGACAAATTTGGCAAAGTCCGCTTAAAACTTCATAATCGAAATTGACGATTTACGACCGACGAAACTCGAAACTGATTGCGGGAATTGATTCGTCTCATCGACACACATCTTTTTCGTGTACAGCTTATTTTGAGTCAGATTATGTTTGTGTTGATTTGAGGAGATGGTGTGTGGAGTAGTGTAAGGGGAGAGTGAGGCTAAGCAACAACTCGTGCAACCGTTGCATTATTGGAGTCAAAGTGACGCGAGAACGGCCCTGGTCCTGGATAAAGTGCCGATTTGGGCGTTCCCCTAGATGCAGGCAAAACAGTACTTTAAAAATTGTGTGATGAAAAAACACGAGCGAGCCTAGGCGACCAAATGAACCGTTTTGTGTCTCCACCCATGCAAAAAAAAGCGGTCCAGTCTACCAAACGTGCCCTAAGTTCTCCCGGATTATTCAGTTTGCATTAGTACTCTCCAGCTAAGCATTTGCTACTTTAGATGAGAGAAGCTTCGAGTGGAGCATAATTCTTGCGTGGAATCGTTTCAAACCTGGATACATCACAAAAATAAACTGGAGAGGTCCGGAGAAAACAAGGACTCCGGTCTCCGGATGCAGACGGGAGGCCCAACCGATACACTGGATACCTGGTGCACGGGCACGGCACTCTTTTGGTTCCTTTTAAGAGCATCTCCGACAGCGCGCTATATCGCGGCGCGCTATACCTCCGATTCGGCGCGCTGCAAACCGATAGCACGTGCGGTGCCGATTTTTCCTCCGCCAGGCGCGGTAAAATGCAGCGCGTGCGCGGGCTGGAAAAATGGTGCTCCGCCAGGCGCGGTAAAATACAGCGCGCGCGGGCGCGGAAAACAGATATCTACACTATTTTGCATTCACAAAGATCAAATAAACACACATAAATCATGAAACAAATCACACAAAGTGCAACAACATCATGTAGTTCAACAACGACACAACAAAATGACGTAGTTCAACAATGACACACCACATATGGTTCAAATGGACAAAGTGGAACACAATGCATATCACAAATGCATATCACACTTCCGCACTTTCCAAGTCAACACCTTCTTCTTCCTCTTCGTCATCTTGGGTTGAAGGAGGAATAGTAGCATTCATGGAAGACACGAAGCCTCCCGGTGGTGCTCCCATACTCCCATACACACCACTCACCGAGCCTCCCATGGTCCCTCCAAACACTCCTCCATAGCTTGGTCCTCCCATGCCGGCCATGCCTCCATAGCCTCCCATGCCGGCCATGCCTCCCATGCCGGCCATGCCTCCCATGGTGGGCATGGGCATGCTTCCCATTCCGGCCATGCCTCCCATGGTGGGCATGGGCATGCTTCCCATGCCCGCCATGCCTCTCATGCCTCCTCCAAACGTCGGCATGCCTCCTCCAAACATGCCTCCTCCAAACATGCCGGTCGTGGAAGTGTTCATGTTGGCTACCAACAATCTCTTTTTGGCCAACACTTCATCGCGAAGAAGGTTGATGTACTCCTTTTGCCTCTCATCCATATGGGAAGTATCCATCAAGAAAAGCTTCCTCTCCTCCTCCGCTAGGCGTGCTTGCTCCTCGGTGGCTTGCTTCTTCTCCTCCAAAGCCAACTTCCTCTCCTCGTTGGCGGCAATCCTCTCCTCCAAAGCGGCTCTCCTAGCTTCAATAGCATCCATAGCCTCTTTCTCCAAGTTTCGTTGCATCTTTCTATCTTTATTTGCTTGCAACCTTGCATTTGCAATCCTTTCCATAGCCATGGCAATGTCATCATCTCCGGCCTTCTTTCCCTTCATTTCCTTGGCGGTCTTCCTACCATGCACATTCCTCCGGCCATTGTTGACGGAGTGAGGAGTGGAGCTTCTCTTCATCCGCCCTTCATCACTTGAATCATCATCATCGATGATTGTTGCATCACCGGTAGCATTGGCCGCCATAGTTGCCGCGTCCATCTTGCCGCACGTCTTCCACTTCTCTTCATTCCCTAGCACTTCATAGCAATGATGCAAGGTGAATGGCTTGCCAAGAATCTTGTTGCCTTTCTTGTTCTTCTTTCCCACATCCCTAAACAATCCTTGAGCCATGGAGTTCTACACATATGCGGAAAAGAAAATAGATGAGCCATATGAAGTAGAACCGTATTCTTGTCATATGAGCCATATGGTGAACATAGTAGAATGACTTACCCTATCATTCTCATTAGTGCCACTTGGATTGAGAACATCGATGTTGGCTTGCACGCCCGCCCATTTTTGGCAATCGGTGTTGATACCGGACCAACGGGACCGAAGTGAGCGCATGGTTCGCTCGATCCCACTTGTGTTGTTTGTGTTGAAGTAATCCGTCATCCTCATCCAATATGTTTCTCTTGTTTGGTCGGTACCGGTTGTTGGATCCATTCCAATTGTCAACCACGTCTTGCAAAGCAACTTGTCCTCCGCTATGGTGTAGTTGGCGGACCGGCCGGGAGGGCGAGGTTCAATCAACCCTTCTCCTTCCTCATCTACATCCTCATATTCCTCCTCCCCATCGGCGGCTTCATCATGCAAGAACGAGGATCCAACATTCATTGTGTCCATGAATGCCGCATCATCCACTCTACATTGCAATGAAATTCATTACTACACGGCTAGGTATGCATCAATAAACTAGAATTCGACAAAAACTCGTGTTTTTTACCTCTCGGGCATTTCTTCATCCACCATATGTGCGCCCGCGCGGGTGCCGGACGGAGGCGTCGGCTGGGTCGGCTGGGTAGGCGGAGGAGGAGGAGGAGGCGCCTGGTACGGCTGGGTCGGCTGGGTCGGCGGCGGAGGAGGAGGAGGAGGCCGGCGGGCGACGGGCTTCTTTGGTTTCTTCGGCGGCGCGACGGCGGCGGGGCCGAGGTGTGACCGCTTGGTCGCCGGTACCTTCCCCCTCCTCGGCACGGTGCCCTGCGCGGCCATCCGCGCCGCGGCGGCGCTGCGCAGTGCCACGCGCGGGCGGGCGAACAGCGCACGCGCAGCGGCCGTTGGGTTGCCGACGTCGACGCCGGCGCTAGGGTTTGGCGGCGGCGCGGCGGAATTGGCGGCGTCGGAGGGTGCGACAGCGTAGGGAGGGGTCGGCGGGTTGACGGAGAGGTCGTCCATCGTCGGGATCGCCGGCGGCGCGCGGAGACCACGGATTGGGCGCCCGGAGTAGCGACGCGGAAGAGGAAGTTTCAGCGCGGGGGTTTTTTTCGCGCTTGGACGAGCGATGCCGCGCGCTGTAGCCGACGCGCCAGATATGCCGCTCCCTTTTGTGCAAAACGCCGCGCGCCCTAAATTTTTTACAGCGCCGCGCCGTATACCGCGCCTGCTGGAGCGCCGCATTTCCTCCCGCGCGCGCCAAATCGGCGGTTTTTATGCCGCGCGGCCTATATAGCGCGCCTGTTGGAGATGCTCTAAGCGTCGGCAGCATGATGATGGATGGGCACCTCAGACTCCGTTGCCGTTGCGCACAGGCTGTCCCGCGATCTTGCAAATCCAAGTCCACGGTCGAAGATAAGGCGTTGTTGGCGCGTCAGTTCGTCAGTTGGGTGATGTATATGGGGTATCCGCGTCCTCTCAGCTGGGCGCTAGCAAAGCTCTCCTTTGCTGTTGGAACAACAGCTATGAAAGACTAGTTCGTGCTCATGGCTTGCTCTGACCAACACCTTTCTTCCAGCCGCAGAAGCGAACAACAAATGCTGGCCTTCAGGGAAGTGCTAGGTATCTGATTGGGCAACGCTAGCCCTCGGTCGCCCGATCTGGGACCAGAAAATCGGTTGCTCTCCCCGCCATCGGATCGCGATCCGGCGTCCACAAACAGCCACGCCAATGTTTGCATTTACCCCCTCAGGTTTTCTGAAAATCAACCCGCAGTCCAGGACCAGTCCATTTACAACAAAAAAACATGTGTTTGTAGCAATGCAAAAGTGGTTAACAACATTTTATTTATTACAGATTAGTTGATAACAAAAATTAAAAACTATATTTACAAAAATGACAAACGATTACAACAAAATAACCAATATGTTTACAACAACAAACTAGGAGCAAAAAACAATTTTTTGGGGTGTTTACAAATAGTCAGTTTTCATGCCATAAATATCTTTACACCAAATTAGTAACATATTTACAACAATAATTAACAACAAAAAACAATATTTTTTATATTTGGATGTTTACAATAATACTTAGCTTTCATACCAGGTCAGTAACATATTTACAACAAATAATTAGCAAAAAAACCACAAAATAATTTAGGTGTTTACAACAATAATCCACAACAAATTTACAACAAAAAAATTCCCATTGCATAAAATATATTTACAACAAATCTCCAAAATATTAACAACAATAGTTAACAGTAAAACCAACAAAAAAATTATTGTCTGCTGCCCCCAAACCTACTTGCCCATCTCCACCAATACCTCCCCCCGCTGGCAATAGCACCGGTGGTGGGGGCGCAACTGGATGGGGAGTAGACGGCGCACACGCCAGGAGGAGCAGCGGCGGCGCGCTCGTCGGGGGAGGAGCAACGGCGCGCTCGTCAGGGGAGGAGCAGCAGCGGCACGCTCGCCGGGGGAGGAGCAGGAGGTGCTCTCGTCGGGGGAGGAGCAGCGGCGGCGCGCTCGTCGGGGGGAGGAGCAACGGCGGCGCGCTCGGTCGGTGGATACCAAGCATTTTCCTATCTGATTGCAATTTACATGACCTTCGACTTGGATACAAAAGATTGTCTTTGACTTTCAACAACAAGCGAAGTAACAGAAGAAATGTTAAGGTAAGCCTTGACCGTGTTGTTGCTACTCGTGAGCGGTCTCGCCATTTTTCTGATGTTGTGTTGTCCAACACCTTAACTTCATCACGTTCTTAACTCTCTTCCACCATGACGCACCTCAAGTTCTGGAGCAAGAAAAGCTTTGGCTTAGTAACTAGAGAGCTAGAAGCCCTCCGTATGAAGCTGCAATGTTGTAGGTATATTTTATGGGTATATCAACGACGTGGTCTAGATCCGGTAAGTCCGGGTGCCCCACAGATGGTGATGGTGGCATATGGTCCATCGAACGGTCCAGTTGTTATCGATAAAAGATGGATGAAGTCCAGCCTAGAAACAGGAGCCGGATCTCGACCGACCTATGTGGAAGTCGGATCCGTGAAAGCCCATGAAGTATCCGGATCCACTACGGCGAGTAAGAAAAGGTGGATCCTTGACGTGCACAGCAATGTAATATTTCGTAGTTCGATATCTTGTATTCCGGATAAAACTCTCCGTGTAAACCCTAGATCCGAGCGCCTTTATAAGCCGGAACCTGGGAGCCCTAGAGGCACAACCACAACTCATTGTAACAACGCGAAAGCGCCCAGATAATTCCAGACAAGCAGCAGTAGGCATGTCATCGTGCAGGTGTTCCGAAGATGGGTAACTCGCGTACCACCGTCCCGAGGACTCTCCGCCCGATGGCCCCTACTTCTTCTTCCCCTCGTGAGGATCCCTCCTCCGAGGTACCGTCGAATAGGCAACGACAATTGGCGCCCACCGTGGGGCCAGCGGCGTCTGGAGGCCGGAACCGGGAGGGTTCCGCCATGGGAAGCTACGATGAATCCATCGCTGTGGGGCGTGTCCTTTACTCCGGAAACTTTCCGATCGTCCCTCCGGATGAGTGCTGGATTCCGGCTAGGACTGACTCCGTCAAGCTCTCCATCGTCCCAATCGGCGGCATTCACATCTTCATCGGCGAGACCGTCGATTCCGACGGAAACGCCCTGGTAAGTCACGCTGACGCTACCGCCGCTGAGTTGGACGCAGTCGCGAAGATCCGATCTGAGACGCAGGAACTTCCTAAGGAAGATTCCGCCTTGGATCTGGAAATTTCAAAACCCACCCAATCTGCCCCTGAGTATGAAATTACGGTGGAAGACCAATGCAGATCCGCTAAGGTCTCCCAGGTGTTAGAGAAGCAAAGGTGCCACTTCGTGCACTTCCTCACACATACCGCAGGAACCGCTCCTCTTCAGGAAGGACCCGAACCCATGCAGGTTGAGGCTACCGGAGACAACGACGCCCCGGATCAGCAGGAGGCTGTCGGAGACAGCGACGTTCTGGATCAGCAAGAGGATGGCGGAGACAAAGAGGAATCGATCCTGGGCAATCTGAGCCCAACCTCAGATGATGCTACCACCTTGGACACAGAGGAGTACAATCGCCTCACGAAGGAGCTGGAAGGTGACGATGAAGCTGAAGAAGAATCCGCTCCGCCCAAGCAGGTCCTTGCAACCATAACTGGGCTAGAGCATGACGCTGACGAAGAAGCAACTCCAATCGATGTCGGACTCCTAGGCCCATCCACTACGGAGACTCCGCCTTCGCGTTCTCGCTACCGCGTCGCGCTGGATTCCGGAGAGGGGCATATCTCCGGGCATAGGGGAAACTTGTCCGCAGAAGAGCTCATCGAACAGGCAGGCCGGGGTGCTATCGCGCACTCGGAAATCCACAACAAACCAATAACTCTGGATGATGCCGCAGATCCTGAAGCTCTTGAAGCAAAAAGGAAGAAGATGTTGGCCGCAGCTAAAGTATTTGCCAACACTGCAACAACAATGCTGGAGGAGAGGCAAGAAGCAGAAGAAGTGATGGAAAGTTTCCTCAAGAGAGGATGCTGGTAAGGAAGCAGATAGAATCCGCCGGGAGGCCATTGGCCCCCGAAAGATCAACTTTGCAACCCCCACAAACCAGCAGCCACTCGCCACTCCAAAGGACAATATGAAGAAAGCTGCGAAGATCTTGGCCAAGCAAGACGAGGAAATCGACATCGCACACCTCCGCACACTGGTAGCTTCAGCAATGAAGCAACAGAGTAAGGCAGACACTTCGCGCAGGTTGGAATCCAACCCGGAACTATGTGTATCCACAGCGCAGAAGGACGCCTCCGGAAGGCAGCATCGTGATGATGAACCAAGCACCAGATCCACGGAGCGCAGAAGAAGAACCAGAGAACATCCAAATCCAATCCCGGTACCCTCGAGAACACCTCCGACAGACCGAAGGAAGGGAAAGGATCCGATGTACACTGGAAGGGCCTAGGAGTCCGACATCGATTGGAGTTGCTTCTTCGCCCTCGAGAACACCTCCGACGGACCGAAGGAAGGGACAAGTACCAGAACCCGTCACCTCCGCCGCGGCCCCAGCCACCTCCTCCACCTCCTCGCCGCTGTAATCCAGTCGGAAACACCAGACCCCATGGGCCTGGCAGAATCAACATTCACGACAACGTGGTTCCTCAGAGGAATCGGAAAATGGAGCATACGCCGGAACCTCGTCAGAGCTGGAATGAAGAACGTGAGCCTGAGCCCCGCAGAAGCCGGAATGATGAAGGCGACCGCCATCATGGGGAAGGTAGCCACCGAAGCCGGAGCCAGCAGCGGGAAGGACACGGAGAATCCGAAGGCGGAAGCAAAAGGTCCAACAGGCCCCTCGCAGATCTCCCTCCCCACCACCCAGTGGAGGAGGTGGAGGCGGAGGCCGGAGACCTTGCTCCCACTCAAAGTCTCCCTGCAACGGCCCACGTGACGCAAGGTAATGTCTCAACGAATACAGATCTGAATACATTGGCCCAAAATGCTTTGGCAGGATGATCCGAGAGGAGCCTTATCCAAAAGGCTTGAACCTTAAGCTACCCAAAAATCTGAAGCACTATGATGGCAGTGAAAGGCCCGATACCTGGATCGAAGATTACTTTAATTCAGTAAGCTTCGCAGGAGGGAACCAGAGAATAGCATGCCGCATGCTTCAGTTGTACCTTATTGGTCCAGCTCGTACCTGGCTCGGCGACCACCCGGAAAACTCCATCTTTTGTTGGTTTGACATGAAGATCGCCTTCGAGAAACACTTCAGGGGCACCTACAAGAGACCTGCTATAATAAGCGACTTGCAAGCGTGTATCCAGAAGAAAGGCGCACCATCGCGGAACTTCTTCACCCGATGGTTAGCAACCAGGAACGAGTGTGAGAACGTGGATAATCGCACAGCTATGCACTCCTTCATCGGTGGACTGCGGAGCGGAGGACTGCTCCGGCACAAGCTTACTTGCTTGATCAATGAAAACAATCTGACATTGGATGACATGATCGGAATTGCAAGTAGTCACACCGCCGTTGATGACGACGCATGGGGAGAACTCACCGCTATAGCCATACCCCTGCACCAACAGAAGAAAAGCCGTGATAATGGCAGCAGCAGCAATAGCAACAAGCGGAAGAATCCCCCGACGACCAGAAGAGCGGCGGATCCGACATGGTCGCCATGGCGTTCCAACGCGGAGGTCAAGGAAGCGGAAGAGGCCGCGGGCGTGGAGGCGGAGCCGGCAGGGGCCAACAGTGCACTGACGAAGTCACAGCTGCTGGGTTCCGCGCTCCCCAAACTTACGAAGAGTATAGGGACATGCCATGCCTGTCCCACATGGATCCGGCTACTGGCAAATCCTCACATACTAATCGCAACTGCAAGTGGGTCAATGACCTAAAAGGCTACCCATAAGCAGGATACAAGCAAGCCCGGAAGCACCGCCCACACCGCAAAGGAGGCAAGGGCAAGAACAAGGAAAAGGACGACGATAGTTCCTAGACGATGGATGAGGATGACGCTTCGCCAGATCCCAAAGAGGCTTCCGCAGCTAACAAATCCAACCCCTTCGGAAAAAAGAGCGCTGGAGCGTACCACACCTTCCTCGGAACACCAACAGTCCGCGCCAACAAATCATCCCTCCAAATCCTGAACGCCACAGTTCTGGCTGTGCCGCAGTATGTCAGGTGGTCGGAAACTCCTTGCACGTTCGATAGGGCGGATCACCCCACCATCATTCCGAAGGAGTGCTACGCCTTGGTTATGAGTCCCCGCATTGACGGATATGATTTCTCCAAGTGCCTTATGGATGGCGGAGCCAGCCTGAACATCATGTACCTGGAGACTCTGGAGAAGATGCAGCTTACCAAGGAACAGCTCAAGCACAACACCACCAAGTTCCACGGGGTGGTTGCAGGTAAAAAAGCAAACTCTCTGGGCATCATCAGACTTCCCGTCTTCCTAGCAAAGTGATCAATTCTCAAACGCCTATTGAGTGTCTCTTTGGACATAAAGGGGATTATAGCTTTCTGTGGATTTTTGGGTGTGCTTGTTGGGCGAATCTTAGACCATACAATAAGCGCAAACTAGAATTCTGTTCCAAACAATGTGCCTTTCTTGGGTATAGTAATCAACACAAGGGTTACAAGTGTCTTGATATTTCAACTGGTCGTGTGTATATTTCACGTGACATTGTGTTTGATGAATCTGTTTTCCATTTGCTTAACTACATTCTAATGCTCGTGCCCAATTGCGAGCAGAAATTATTCTTCTGCCTTCCACTTTACAACCTATCCATATGCATGATCTGATGGGATTTGTAGCATAGAAAACAAAAAATTTCCTACCGCGAGAACGAAAACCAAGCCAAGATGCAATCTAGAAGATGGTAGCAACGAGGGGATCACGAGACTAACCCTTGAAGATTTTCCAAAGCCTACGAGATTAGATCTCATTGTTGCAGAAGATGATCACTTGCCGCTTTCAAAAGCGCGTAGAAGATCTTGACGGTGCCACAATCGGGCAGCACCTCCGTACTCGGTCACACGTTCGGTGTTGATGAATACGTCCTTCTCCCCATTCCAATGGGCAGCGGAAGTAGTAGATCCTCCTCGGAATCCCGGCAACACGACGGCGTGGTGGCGGTGTCGATGGAGAACTCCGGCAGGGCTTCGCCTATGCGCTGCGGGAGTATTATGTGGAGGAGGGGCGCTAGGGTTTGGGGAGAGAGAGAGAGGGGTAGGGCGCCGACCATGGGGGCCCTAGGTGGTGCGGCCAAGAGTGGGCTGCCCCCTCCCTCTCCTCCTCATTATATAGGTGGAAATCCCCAAGAGTTGTAGTCCAAGTCTTCGAATAAGACCCCAACAACAAAACCTCCCATAGGTGGGAAACCTACTCAAGGAGGGAGTCCTACCCAAGGTGGGACTCCCACCTTTCCTTTAGGTGGGGTGGCCGGTGTCAACACCCGGATTTTTAAGTCCAGATGCCTGTTATGCCATACATCGCAATCCCAGGAATATTGTTGTTGCGAGACATAACAGTTGAATATCATAAGTCATCATTCATTACATACCATAGTCGTCTTACAAATAGAGATCACCTGATCCATCTTACACAAATAGCTGATCTATTGATCAACATACACACAGATCATAGTTTCATAGCGGAAGCGTAACGTAGAAGGGACTCTTGAGTCCACAGGCCAACGTCTGACGTCAGAAGGCTCCCTAGTTGTCGTGGGCGTCCTGCGGGTCGTCTTCCTCATACTGTTGTTCTGCTTCAGAATCTGGCCATTTGAATAGCCAGGGACACAGCCGTGAGTACTTTAAGTACTCGCAAACTAATACTAAGGTAAGTGTTAACAATTCTAGTAAGGGGGTGCTAAGCTCTAGTTTATTTTGCATAAAGCTAATTTTGTTTCACAACCAGTTTTTGTAAACAACTCTTTATGTACTAACTACTCAAGTGGGAACATTAGTGTCATTCCCACAACTCTTGTTGGGATTCCAAGTCAAAGTCTCCATTCAAGTTCAAAGTCATAAGTCACCCTTCACCACTCATAGTTTTCAAAAAGTTCTGATGACGGAACAGTATGGCCTTTCCAACTGTCCATAACCGAGGACGCGGCTATTCGAATAGGTTTAACTCTGCAGAGGTTGTACACTTGTGCCACAACAATTGCAATAGCTCGTCAGGGGTAACTGGCCCTGATTTATCGTACGCGATGACGCGAACTACCAATCATAACCTTTCATTTACATACCCTAGTATAGGCACCTCTCCCCATGAGCTTGGCCTCCCGGTGAAGACCAACTCGTCAACCTGGGAACTGCACAGGGCTTGGGCCGGACATTCACCTCATCGCGCATCATATCGTATCATCTCAGTTGTTGTGGTAGAGGCAGCTTTCGGCATAACCCCGCTGATGCTTGTTGAGAGGGAACCCCGACTAAGCCACACAACCGTCCCGGTAAGCCCTACCCAGATTCAGGTATTGTGGGGGTACGGTAAAATTGGAATGGTATCGCATCCGAACCCAACCATCAGTGTTTTTGTAAAAATTCACCAATTCATTCACCAGTCATATTCACCTTCAAAAATCATTCAATGGAAATGCATCTTCATTCCCAGGTTTCAAAACTCCTTCAAACTCTCTCAATAGAATGACTCATCATTCCAAGGTTTTCAAACCATTTTAGTTCCCAGTTTCCCCAAAGGGAGTAGTCACTTTCAAAATCAGCACTAGCATCTATGCAAGAGGGATGCGAAGTATTTGGTTTGCTTCTAGGCTAAGTTTGATACTCTTGTACTAATCCCATACTAACCAAGTGAATCATGAATCAGAAGGTACTTTGGTAAACAAAGGCAAATAAAGCTTATGGAGGGAGAACTGGAAAATTAGGATCATCAGCCTAACGTAAAACAGGGGAATGCCTTGCTCATGGAGAGCTTAGCAAGTTGCAAGAGTATTATCTTGCATTGGTGTCAACCTGCAAAGGCCTCGTTTGGATTGGTAAAAGCTGGCTAACTTTACTACTCTAGTAACCAACTTGTACTCTGACCAAAGTTAACTATAACAAGAATCGGTTTAGAAAACAAGTAAGAATTTGGTAAAGTCAAAACTTGGGATGGGTTCACATAAGAAAAGATAAGCAACATGGTGCCTTGCTCCAAGGGGCTTGGCACTTTGCAAGAATAGTAGCTTGCAACAAAAGTATAGCGTGCAAACCATATCAGTGATACTAGCTGGCAAAAACTCATAGACCATAGCTTGCCTTGGTAGAGAGTGGGGGTCTAAGTTCTTTTCTCCTTCCTTGTTGTAGAAGTCCTCCTCTTACTGATGGTCTCCGGTACTAGCGTCTAAAATACGAATACGGGTACACAATCATTATACCAAACTTACATACTAAACTACTTACACACAAGCTTCACTCAACTTTAACTAGCATCACACACTACTATTAAGTGGGTGGATGTGTTCTTCTTATTCAAGAAAAATAATTTCCTCTCATACTCACTTGGGTGTTTTCTTTTAATTAATTAGAGGAATAACTTCCTCTCATTATCTTTTTAAGATTTAATTCCTCTCATGAATAAAATATGACCTAGGTTGACTACAGTCAACCTCTTCATACTCATCATTTAAGAAAATGATTTAAATGAGGTTTCATCCTCATACAATTTAATACTAAAAGGGTAAGGATTTTAAGGTCACCAAATACTCAATATGAGATTATATAGACCATGGTCCATACCTCATGTTGAAATACTTGAGAACAAGATTTAAATGAGAAGGAAACCTCTCATAAGAGTTAACACACAGTTGTAACTAGGTTAGCAACTACCATTGAGGTGATTGCACCACCTCAACAATTCATTGGTTATTCTAACAATACTTGTACTCACACCAATACTACACTTAGAGTGCATTGGTTGTGTGGCTTGAGGAAAATAATTTCCTCTCCTTACATGTAAGTGATAGTTTCCATCTAGTGTTTGAGAAATACCTTTCTCTTACTGAAAACTTCTTAAGATTTAATTTCTCCCACAATCATTCATGAAATCAGGGTGACCTAAGTCAACCATTCATCACCATAACTTGAGAAATAGATTTAAATGAGGTAAAATACCTCATACCATTTAATAACACTACCTATGATTTAAATCTCTTAGCAATTCATATAGGTGAGTTTGGCCAGGGGTCCAAACATCACATGAATTCATTTGAGACAAGATTTAAATGAAGTATATGACTTCATATGAATTACTTAATAGTTTTGGACAATATCAACTAGTTAAACTAGCCATATTGCACACTTCTTAAACTAGGGCATGATCATGCAAAGTGACCACACCATTTTCTTGTAGAAACAATTAGTGTAAGTCAAATGTGAGCTAAAGGAGTTGGAATTAACTTAAAATCATTTGTGGTTGATTTTTAAGAATTAATCTAAGGCAGAAAAGTCCCTGACTTGTTATTTTTGTCAGATTAATTCTACAAAGAGATTGACCATGAGGCCAGTGGCATTGGATAGATATTTTCCTAAGCTTTCCAAAAATATAAAATTCACTAGATTTGGTTTAGCCAATTTGAAATGGTTAAATTTCAAAGTGGAGGCAGTATTACAATTTATAACCAATTTATTTAACAGGATTTGCAAAATGGGCCGGCGGGAAACTAAACGGGCCGAAAGATTTGAAAATGCCCGGGGGCAGCCCAACTAGCGCTGCGGGCCAGCTGACAAAGGCCCGCGCGTCGGTGAGTGAAACTCACCGAAACGGTACGGGAGAAGGTGGGCGGTTGGATTAGATGCAGATCGGGCGGGCGTGGATCGTCGTCGTCGTCGACGAGAGGCGTACGCGGGCACGGCGGAGGTAGGGGGTCGGCGGCGAGCTGGGACGTCGGCGAGCGGCGGCGTTGATGCAGGTCGATGTTGTAGACGACGGCGGTCCTCCCGGTAGCGATGGCGTCTCCGGGGAGGGCTCCAATCGACGGCGGCGTCTGCGGCAGCTTGCGGGTCTCCGGCGACGAATTGGCTTGCTTCGGCGGCCAATGTGGTTGGGGAAGGAGTAGAGGTGGTTCAGAGAGGGGAGGGAATGATGCGGGTGTGCAGAAAGAGTCGAGGGGAGGCTCCCTTTTATAGGCGCGTGAAGGTGCTGAGGCGCGGCGATGATGGCGACTAGGGCGCGGCTTCTCCGGCGATGGAGAGGGGTAGGAGGGAGCAGTGGCGAGGTAGAGGGTGTCCGGGCGGTGCTAGGGAGCTAGCAGCGAGGTGGGGACGGTCCGGTGACGACGCGCGACGGTGACGTTCTGGCGGCAGGGTTGCGGGAAAGCGGCGAGCTGGTCGTCGGCGACGGTGCTCGCGGGGACACGGCGCTTGCACAGCGGGTTCAGGGTGCGGCGGTGAGGCTCGACGCGCAGAGAGGGGGTCCAGGGGAGGCGTGCTGCGGCGAGGCGACGCGTGCCCAGTGACGTCGGCTGCGGGCATGCTCGCGACGTCCTCGGCATGCCGATGCCGTTCTGGGCGCGCTTCGTCCGGCGGCTGTCGTCGTTCTCCTCGACACTGGAGGGGCTAGGGTGGTGTAGGGATGCATGGTGGCGGTTTTGGGCACCAGGGCCAGAAGTGGAGAGCAAGGGGAAGAGGGGGAGCACGGCATGGCCGGCATGCTATGGCATGGCCATGGCTAGGCCATGTCTTGCCCTTCCCTAGGGTTGCTGTGGTGGTGTGAGGCAGAGAGGGAGCAAGGGGACAGTATGGTGTAGGTTGGGGTAGATTATGGGTAGTGTAGGACACTATTTCAAATAGTGTGTGTTGTTCCCTATTTATGTTTCATCAAAATTTGCCCAAATTTGAATTGGCTCAAAAGGTTGACAATTTTGAAAAGGGTGTAATTGGTTTGGTTCTAAATGACCAGAGGCAAAGAAAGGTGGTGGTGGAATTTAGAAAATCGAAATATAGCAAATTCCCTAAGTGGGAGATTGTTCCACTTAATTAAAAGTGCCAACTTTGGATGAGCCTAGCAATTGATCAAAAAGGATTTTGGCAGGGTGGTCTTTACAAAAGTTGCTCACCTTGATGTCCTCTTGGATGACAGGCAAAGAGTTGGGAAGGTTTAGTTTGAAAAACTTGAGATAGAGAGGCCCAAAGTAGGGACCAGAATATAGAAGGCAGATTTGACCCTTATTGCATGTGGGCCAAATTTGAGTTTGAATTTGATTTGAAAAGGGTTTCTTTGATTCCAAAAGTTGTAATAGATGTTTAGCATCATTATACAACTAATGGGGCAGGCCAACATGGTCTAGGGTCAAAATCTATAAAAGTGGCATAAGCCCTATGTGAGGGTTTTTGTGAATTTCTAACTATTTAAACTTTTATTTTTCTTGGCCTTGCTTTGACAAGGGTGAGGTTTATTTGCGGTTAGAAGAAGTTGGATGAAAGGTTCCAACCATTTTGAGACAAGGTTGGTGCCTAGGTCAAGGTTGGATCAATTGGCCCTAAGTATAAGTGAGGGAGGAAAATGGAATTATCCCACTATTGGGTTTCTCTCCATTTGATTGGACTTGTCTTGATTCTAATGTGACTCCTATTGGTTTAGAAACATTTTCAAACCATTGAAACAATTCCCGAAGGGTCTAGCTCAAAGATTTGTAAAATTGGCCAAAACACATAGGAGATGACAAGTCAAGTTTTCTTATTTTTGTAAGATGCTCCCCTTGTTTTACTTGAGCAAGGGTGAGGGTCAATTTAGGGTTAGTTTGGGTTTAGAGATGGTTCCACACCATTTGGAAAAATTAGAAATGCATAGGACCAGAATTGGTGAAAATGGCTAAGGGTCACATATGCCTCTATGCATAGGTGGCATTAGATTTTTACTTTAACTAGGCTTGACTCAAAAGATGTTTTTGAGAGTTGAAAAGGTATATAGGAGTGATCCACCCATTCAACTTTAAGTCTAGGGTTAAGATCCTTAAATTTACAAATTTAATATTTTGCTCTCATATGCCTCTATGGCATTATTACTCTCTTTTTGAAAACCTTGTGTTCCACTTAGGATTGTGTTGGAGAAGTACTAGATAAGGTTTAAGAGGACTTTCCAATTCTCTACATAAAGTAGAAAGGCCTAGGGAAAGTTTTACAAAATAGCCAGAGGCATATATGCCTCTCTCTAAAATAAGATTTTTCCTTTTTATTCTATTTTTCAAAGATTGATGTCAAGAGGGATGTGGTTTAGGTTTTAACAAGTTTTACAATGGTTCACTACCATTTAGTAAAATAAGAGAAGGTAGGGTTCAAGATTTACCTATTAGGGCTATAGGCCCACATATAGCTTTCTTCTATTTTGGGTTTCTCAAAACAAGATCCAAATGATTTTGGAAAAGGTTTAGGGTTCTTCTTATTTGATTTATTCCTCTTTTAATTTTATTTGGTTGGTGATCTTCACTTGATCACTCTAGGGTTTTAGGGTTTATCACAAGCATAAAAACACTCATCAAGGCAAAAACACAAGTAGTAGATAGGAGCATTTAAGCATAATACCTTATATAAGAAAAGTTTTTGGTTGGCTCTCATTTTTGTAAAAAGGATATTCATTTCCTCTTTATTTTGAAATTTGGGGTGTTACAAACCCTTCCCCCTTAAACAAATCTCGTCCCGAGATTTTAAGAGAAGTTAGGTTCCTAAGAGAGATTGGGGGATATGATTTAGCAGGAAACATACTTGGTATGTTCTGAGATGTTTCTTGTGTTTCGGTGGCCTTCAGGTTGTAGTAGCGACCGTTGCGGTTGTTCGGGTAGTTTGGAGCAAACTTCCTTCTGGTTGCGATATGGCGCTGCTGCTGTACAGATGCAGCGGGGTTGGCGGCGATCTTAGCAAGCTTCTTGCGACATTCATTGGAGTAATGACCCGCAATTCCACATTCATAGCAGGTTACCGTTGACCTGCTTGTTTGTGCGATGGGTACAGCATTGCTTCCAGTCCTTGGGGCTTTGTTGGCGGCTTTCACCGGACACTTGTTAGAGTAGTGACCAGTAACACCACAGGCGTAGCAAGTCACATTGGACTTACCTCTGAGAGCATGGTGGGGTATTGGGATGAGCCGTTCTAATGATGCTATCTTCACGCGGAGGCGGGCAATGAGGTAGTCCTTCTTGGCTTGCTGATGGCGAAGTGCCTTGCGCTCCATTGCAAGGATGTTGATGGCGTCAGTCATCTTGGCGTGCTCAGGGGGTATCTGATTGGCTTGGGCACGGGAGTGGTTGCGGGTAGGAGGGGCCATCTGAACATTGGAAGTAGATGATAAGATAAGAGGGAAGCTTCTATGGTTTGTTTGAGTTAAAAAATCAAGAATTTAAAACTTGAACTTGAGGGGTGTTGAGGGGGTAAAGACCAGCAACACTTTTTCATTCATACCAAACATCACATATTACAAATCTAACACACCGTTGGTTTGAAGAACCATTCATTCGTTCTACGATACAAGGGGATCCTGATACAATTCACACCTACGTAAGTGCTGGAGTGATACTACTCTTCTGGGTGGATCCTTCTTCTTCATGGGTGAGGTGCTTGGCGAGAGGCGAGGGCGTTGTCCAAATCCCTGCGGGTTTTGTACTGCCTGAAGTCCTGAGGTGCTTCAGAGGGGTTCATCTTCGGTTGCGGTGGGGGCATGGCCATTGGTTCTCCCCAGGGGTCATGTCTTGGGTAGTAGATGAAGCGAGTGTTCTTGATCTTGTCCTTATTTTGTCCACACAGACGAAAAATTGCTTCTTGCATCGCTTCGGCTAGTCCTTCCTTCCAAGTGTTTCCCGTTACAGAAACCCAAATGGTTTCCCATACCGGGGCATCAAGCTTCCTTCGTAGATCCGTAGAAACGTCCCACTGAGGTGGTTCTCCTGACTTAGCCTTGAGTGGCATTCCGAAGAACTTAGGGTACGGGTGTCCTAGATAATCCACTAGTTGCTTCAACTCTTTTTCGAACTTGAGGTCGCCTTCGGGACCAAGCTGGTAAGACTCCCATTGGTACGTCATCTGTGAGCAAAGAGGAGTAAATTAGAGAAGTAGTCAAGTGTGCACATTTTTATGTAGGCTTGCAAGAAAGTAGAGTATGTTTTTCTCATTTTTGGCAAAGAATCTCCAAGGTAAGAGTAAGAACAAGTTTTCACAAATATTCACTTCATTGGTTTTTGAAACTAAGTTTTTCAGACGTCCATTCTAACTAGGGTCTCCTAAGGTCAAACAATGGCTCTGATACCAACTTTGTCAACACCCGGATTTTTAAGTCCAGATGCCTGTTATGCCATACATCGCAATCCCAGGAATATTGTTGTTGCGAGACATAACAGTTGAATATCATAAGTCATCATTCATTACATACCATAGTCATCTTACAAATAGAGATCACCTGATCCATCTTACACAAATAGCTGATCTATTGATCAACATACACACAGATCATAGTTTCATAGCGGAAGCGTAACGTAGAAGGGACTCTTGAGTCCACAGGCCAACGTCTGACGTCAGAAGGCTCCCTAGTTGTCGTGGGCGTCCTGCGGGTCGTCTTCCTCATACTGTTGTTCTGCTTCAGAATCTGGCCATTTGAATAGCCAGGGACACAGCCGTGAGTACTTTAAGTACTCGCAAACTAATACTAAGGTAAGTGTTAACAATTCTAGTAAGGGGGTGCTAAGCTCTAGTTTATTTTGCATAAAGCTAATTTTGTTTCACAACCAGTTTTTGTAAACAACTCTTTATGTACTAACTACTCAAGTGGGAACATTAGTGTCATTCCCACAACTCTTGTTGGGATTCCAAGTCAAAGTCTCCATTCAAGTTCAAAGTCATAAGTCACCCTTCACCACTCATAGTTTTCAAAAAGTTCTGATGACGGAACAGTATGGCCTTTCCAACTGTCCATAACCGAGGACGCGGCTATTCGAATAGGTTTAACTCTGCAGAGGTTGTACACTTGTGCCACAACAATTGCAATAGCTCGTCAGGGGTAACTGGCCCTGATTTATCGTACGCAGTACGCGAACTACCAATCATAACCTTTCATTTACATACCCTAGTATAGGCACCTCTCCCCATGAGCTTGGCCTCCCAGTGAAGACCAACTGTCAACCTGGGAACTGCACAGGGCTTGGGCCGGACATTCACCTCATCGCGCATCATATCGTATCATCTCAGTTGTTGTGGTAGAGGCAGCTTTCGGCATAACCCCGATGATGCTTGTTTAGAGGGAACCCATACTAAGACACACAAACTTCCAGTTAAGCCCTACCCAGATTCAGGTATTGTGGGGGTACGGTAAAATTGGAATGGTATCGCATCCGAACCCAACCATCAGTGTTTTTGTAAAAATTCACCAATTCATTCACCAGTCATATTCACCTTCAAAAATCATTCAATGGAAATGCATCTTCATTCCCAGGTTTCAAAACTCCTTCAAACTCTCTCAATAGAATGACTCATCATTCCAAGGTTTTCGAAACCATTTTAGTTCCCAGTTTCCCCAAAGGGAGTAGTCACTTTCAAAATCAGCACTAGCATCTATGCAAGAGGGATGCGAAGTATTTGGTTTGCTTCTAGGCTAAGTTTGATACTCTTGTACTAATCCCATACTAACCAAGTGAATCATGAATCAGAAGGTACTTTGGTAAACAAAGGCAAATAAAGCTTATGGAGGGAGAACTGGAAAATTAGGATCATCAGCCTAACGTAAAACAGGGGAATGCCTTGCTCATGGAGAGCTTAGCAAGTTGCAAGAGTATTATCTTGCATTGGTGTCAACCTGCAAAGGCCTCGTTTGGATTGGTAAAAGCTGGCTAACTTTACTACTCTAGTAACCAACTTGTACTCTGACCAAAGTTAACTATAACAGTAACTGGTTTAGAAAACAAGTAAGAATTTGGTAAAGTCAAAACTTGGGATGGGTTCACATAAGAAAAGATAAGCAACATGGTGCCTTGCTCCAAGGGGGCTTGGCACTTTGCAAGAATAGTAGCTTGCAACAAAAGTATAGCGTGCAAACCATATCAGTGATACTAGCTGGCAAAAACTCATAGACCATAGCTTGCCTTGGTAGAGAGTGGGGGTCTAAGTTCTTTTCTCCTTCCTTGTTGTAGAAGTCCTCCTCTTCCTGATGGTCTCTGGTACTAGCGTCTAAAATACGAATACGGGTACACAATCATTATACCAAACTTACATACTAAACTACTTACACACAAGCTTCACTCAACTTTAACTAGCATCACACACTACTATTAAGTGGGTGGATGTGTTCTTCTTATTCAAGAAAAATAATTTCCTCTCATACTCACTTGGGTGTTTTCTTTTAATTAATTAGAGGAATAACTTCCTCTCATTATCTTTTTAAGATTTAATTCCTCTCATGAATAAAATATGACCTAGGTTGACTACAGTCAACCTCTTCATACTCATCATTTAAGAAAATGATTTAAATGAGGTTTCATCCTCATACAATTTAATACTAAAAGGGTAAGGATTTTAAGGTCACCAAATACTCAATATGAGATTATATAGACCATGGTCCATACCTCATGTTGAAATACTTGAGAACAAGATTTAAATGAGAAGGAAACCTCTCATAAGAGTTAACACACAGTTGTAACTAGGTTAGCAACTACCATTGAGGTGATTGCACCACCTCAACAATTCATTGGTTATTCTAACAATACTTGTACTCACACCAATACTACACTTAGAGTGCATTGGTTGTGTGGCTTGAGGAAAATAATTTCCTCTCCTTACATGTAAGTGATAGTTTCCATCTAGTGTTTGAGAAATACCTTTCTCTTACTGAAAACTTCTTAAGATTTAATTTCTCCCACAATCATTCATGAAATCAGGGTGACCTAAGTCAACCATTCATCACCATAACTTGAGAAATAGATTTAAATGAGGTAAAATACCTCATACCATTTAATAACACTACCTATGATTTAAATCTCTTAGCAATTCATATAGGTGAGTTTGGCCAGGGGTCCAAACATCACATGAATTCATTTGAGACAAGATTTAAATGAAGTATATGACTTCATATGAATTACTTAATAGTTTTGGACAATATCAACTAGTTAAACTAGCCATATTGCACACTTCTTAAACTAGGGCATGATCATGCAAAGTGACCACACCATTTTCTTGTAGAAACAATTAGTGTAAGTCAAATGTGAGCTAAAGGAGTTGGAATTAACTTAAAATCATTTGTGGTTGATTTTTAAGAATTAATCTAAGGCAGAAAAGTCCCTGACTTGTTATTTTTGTCAGATTAATTCTACAAAGAGATTGACCATGAGGCCAGTGGCATTGGATAGATATTTTCCTAAGATTTCCAAAAATATAAAATTCACTAGATTTGGTTTAGCCAATTTGAAATGGTTAAATTTCAAAGTGGAGGCAGTATTACAATTTATAACCAATTTATTTAACAGGATTTGCAAAATGGGCCGGCGGGAAACTAAACGGGCCGAAAGATTTGAAAATGCCCGGGGGCAGCCCAACTAGCGCTGCGGGCCAGCTGACAAAGGGGCCCGCGCGTCAGTGAGTGAAACTCACCGAAACGGTACGGGAGAAGGTGGGCGGTTGGATTAGATGCAGATCGGGCGGCTGTGGATCGTCGTCGTCGTCGACGAGAGGCAGACGCGGGCACGGCGGAGGTAGGGGGTCGGCGGCGAGCTGGGACGTCGGCGAGCGGCGGCGTTGATGCAGGTCGATGTTGTAGACGACGGCGGTCCTCCTGGTAGCAGTGGCGTCTTCGGGGAGGGCTCCAATCGACGGCGGCGTCTGCGGTAGCTTGCGGGTCTCCGGCGACGAATTGGCTTGCTCCGGCGGCCAATGTGGTTGGGGAAGGAGTAGAGGTGGTTCAGAGAGGGGAGGGAATGATGCGGGTGTGCAGAAAGAGTCGAGGGGAGGCTCCCTTTTATAGGCGCGTGAAGGTGCTGAGGCGCGGCGATGATGGCGACTAGGGCGCGGCTTCTCCGGCGATGGAGAGGGGTAGGAGGGAGCAGGGCGAGGTAGAGGGTGTCTGGGCGGTGCTAGGGAGCTAGCAGGCGAGGTGGGGGACGGTCCGGTGACGACGCGCGACGGTGACGTTCTGGCGGCAGGGTTGCGGGAAAGCGGCGAGCTGGTCGTCGGCGACGGCGCTCGCGGGGACACGGGCGCTTGCCTGGCGGGTTCAGGGTGCGGCGGTGAGGCTCGACGCGCAGAGAGGGGGTCCAGGGGAGGCGTGCTGCGGCGAGGCGACGCGTGCCCAGTGACGTCGGCTGCGGGCATGCTCGCGACGTCCTCGGCATGCCGATGCCGTTCCGGGGCGCGCTTCGTCCGGCGGCTGTCGTCGTTCTCCTCGACACTGGAGGGGCTAGGGTGGTGTAGGGATGCATGGTGGCGGTTTTGGGCACCAGGGCCAGAAGTGGAGAGCAAGGGGAAGAGGGGGAGCACGGCATGGCCGGCATGCTATGGCATGGCCATGGCTAGGCCATGTCTTGCCCTTCCCTAGGGTTGCTGTGGTGGTGTGAGGCAGAGAGGGAGCAAGGGGACAGTATGGTGTAGGTTGGGGTAGATTATGGGTAGTGTAGGACACTATTTCAAATAGTGTGTGTTGTTCCCTATTTATGTTTCATCAAAATTTGCCCAAATTTGAATTGGCTCAAAAGGTTGACAATTTTGAAAAGGGTGTAATTGGTTTGGTTCTAAATGACCAGAGGCAAAGAAAGGTGGTGGTGGAATTTAGAAAATCGAAATATAGCAAATTCCCTAAGTGGGAGATTGTTCCACTTAATTAAAAGTGCCAACTTTGGATGAGCCTAGCAATTGATCAAAAAGGATTTTGGCAGGGTGGTCTTTACAAAAGTTGCTCACCTTGATGTCCTCTTGGATGACAGGCAAAGAGTTGGGAAGGTTTAGTTTGAAAAACTTGAGATAGAGAGGCCCAAAGTAGGGACCAGAATATAGAAGGCAGATTTGACCCTTATTGCATGTGGGCCAAATTTGAGTTTGAATTTGATTTGAAAAGGGGTTTCTTTGATTCCAAAAGTTGTAATAGATGTTTAGCATCATTATACAACTAATGGGGCAGGCCAACATGGTCTAGGGTCAAAATCTATAAAAGTGGCATAAGCCCTATGTGAGGGTTTTTGTGAATTTCTAACTATTTAAACTTTTATTTTTCTTGGCCTTGCTTTGATAAGGGTGAGGTTTATTTGCGGTTAGAAGAAGTTGGATGAAAGGTTCCAACCATTTTGAGACAAGGTTGGTGCCTAGGTCAAGGTTGGATCAATTGGCCCTAAGTATAAGTGAGGGAGGAAAATGGAATTATCCCACTATTGGGTTTCTCTCCATTTGATTGGACTTGTCTTGATTCTAATGTGACTCCTATTGGTTTAGAAACATTTTCAAACCATTGAAACAATTCCCGAAGGGTCTAGCTCAAAGATTTGTAAAATTGGCCAAAACACATAGGAGATGACAAGTCAAGTTTTCTTATTTTTGTAAGATGCTCCCCTTGTTTTACTTGAGCAAGGGTGAGGGTCAATTTAGGGTTAGTTTGGGTTTAGAGATGGTTCCACACCATTTGGAAAAATTAGAAATGCATAGGACCAGAATTGGTGAAAATGGCTAAGGGTCACATATGCCTCTATGCATAGGTGGCATTAGATTTTTACTTTAACTAGGCTTGACTCAAAAGATGTTTTTGAGAGTTGAAAAGGTATATAGGAGTGATCCACCCATTCAACTTTAAGTCTAGGGTTAAGATCCTTAAATTTACAAATTTAATATTTTGCTCTCATATGCCTCTATGGCATTATTACTCTCTTTTTGAAAACCTTGTGTTCCACTTAGGATTGTGTTGGAGAAGTACTAGATAAGGTTTAAGAGGACTTTCCAATTCTCTACATAAAGTAGAAAGGCCTAGGGAAAGTTTTACAAAATAGCCAGAGGCATATATGCCTCTCTCTAAAATAAGATTTTTCCTTTTTATTCTATTTTTCAAAGATTGATGTCAAGAGGGATGTGGTTTAGGTTTTAACAAGTTTTACAATGGTTCACTACCATTTAGTAAAATAAGAGAAGGTAGGGTTCAAGATTTACCTATTAGGGCTATAGGCCCACATATAGCTTTCTTCTATTTTGGGTTTCTCAAAACAAGATCCAAATGATTTTGGAAAAGGTTTAGGGTTCTTCTTATTTGATTTATTCCTCTTTTAATTTTATTTGGTTGGTGATCTTCACTTGATCACTCTAGGGTTTTAGGGTTTATCACAAGCATAAAAACACTCATCAAGGCAAAAACACAAGTAGTAGATAGGAGCATTTAAGCATAATACCTTATATAAGAAAAGTTTTTGGTTGGCTCTCATTTTTGTAAAAAGGATATTCATTTCCTCTTTATTTTGAAATTTGGGGTGTTACAGCCGGCCACCTATGGTGGAGTCCACCTGGGACTCCACCCCCTTAGGGCTGGCCGGCCATGCTAGGTGGAGTCCTTCCGGGACTCCGCCTTCCATAGTGATTTCTTCCGGACTTTTCTAGAACCTTCTAGAACCTTCCATAAATGCACCGGATCATTTTCAAACTTATAAAATGACTTCCTATATATGAATCTTATTCTCCGGACCATTCCGGAACTCCTCGTGATGTCCTGGATCCCATCCGAGACTCCGAACAAAACTTCGAACTCCATTCCATATTCCATATCCCATATCTACTTAAACGACATCAAACCTTCAGTGTGTCACCCTACGGTTCACGAACTATGTAGACATGGTAGAGACCTCTCTCCGACCAATAACCAATAGCGGGATCTGGAGATCCATAATGGCTCCCACATATTCAACGATGACTTTAGTGATCGAATGAACCATTCACATACGATACCGATTCCCTTTGTCACGCGATATTTTACTTGTCCGAGGTTTGATCATCGGTATCTCTATACCTTGTTCAACCTCGTCTCCTGACAAGTACTCTTTACTCGTACCGTGGTATGTGGTCTCTTATGAACCATTCATATGCTTGCAAGCTAATTAGACGACATTCCACCGAGAGGGCCCAGAGTATATCTATCCGTCATCGGGATGGACAAATCTCACTGTTGATCCATATGCCTCAACTCATACTTTCCAGATACTTAATCCCACCTTTATAACCACCCATTTACGCAGTGGTGTTTGATGTAATCAAAGTACCCTTCCGGTATAAGTGATTTACATGATCTCATGATCGAAGGACTAGGTAACTATGTATCGAAAGCTTATAGCAAATAACTTAATGACGTGATCTTTATGCTACGCTTAATTGGGTGTGTCCATTACATCATTCACATAATGACATAACCTTGTTATTAATAACATCCAATGTTCATGATCATGAAACTATGATCATCTACTAATCAACAAGCTAGTTATATAAGAGGCTTACTAGGGACTCCTTGTTGTTTACATAACACACATGTATCAATGTTTCGGTTAATACAATTATAGCATGGTATATAAACATTTATCATAAACACAAAGATATATAATAACCACTTTATTATTGCCTCTTGGGCATATCTCCAACAGTCTCCCACTTGCACTAGAGTCAATAATCTAGTTTACTTTTGTAAAGATATAACACCTTGGCCTTCTGGTGTTTTATCATGTTTTGCTCACGGGAGAGGTTTTAGTCAACGGATCTGACACGCTCGGAAACGTATGTACTTTGTAATTCATTTGCGTCTCAACGCATCACTCATTTCCAAATGAGTCGGCATTAATTATGTTTGGTCTTCTGGTGGAACCTTAATTCTGCGGTCTGAAATATGTCACTAATATTGTCACACACAATATAGCTTCAAAGTTCTGACACTATCGGAACTACACCAAATTCTCAAAGAACTTCTTGACTTAACATCCTCAGTCATTGTCAAAACAATGACATACTCTGCCTTCGTTTGTAGAATCCTTCACAATATTTAGAACTTATCTAAATCTAGCATAGACAACTTCTAGCTCATTGTGCTACCTTTTAAACAACACTTAGTCCAATTTGAGATTGAAATTTTATATGTGACAAAAGCAATATCGGTGCAACATCTTACAGCGATTTGTTTGTCATTTCTCCATACAAAACTATATTTATATATCCTTGGTTCTTCTTAAGTACTCAAGAATATTCTTACTGTTTTTCAATGATCATCACATGAATCATTCTGGTACATGCTCATAACACTTTTAAGAGCACAAGACATCTGATTGTGTACATATTATTCGTGATCTATAATCACTCATGTGTTTTTACTCATTGAGTGTAAGATACACTCAAGTCTTGTTAAACCTTCACATGACAAGAACATTTTCTTAATATTTCTATATTGAACTACTTCAATATCCATTCTATGTACTTTGACTTAAACTTATTATGTGTTTCAATCTATCTTCATAGATCTTGACACTAAATTTGTTTCAGTCCATATCCTTTCATTGAAATTAATTCTCAATGAAACCTTTTTAATCAAGTATATAATTACATCATTTATAACCAACTATATGTCATCTACATAAAGTATTATAAATATGTCTCAGCACTCCCACTTAATTTCTTGCAAATGCAAGCATCTTCATCGTTTCTGATGAAATCAAAAACTCTTTGACTATTTCATCCGGTGAAGATTCCAACTCCGCGATACTTACTTCATCCAATTGAAGTTCGTATACCTAACTAGTATTCCACGGACTAGCAAAACAATTGGTTGTATCTTGTATACACCTTTAATACATACTTCTTTTAAGTAATGTATTTTGTCATCCTACTAGCATATCTCATAAAAGAAATATGTAGAGAGTACTAGAATAATCCACATAGACTATAAGCATTGCTACGGAAGATCTAATCTTATTGTAGTCAACTCTTTGAACTTTGTCGTAAACAACTTTTCGACAAGTCAAGCTTCTTCGAGGATATTCCATCCAAGTCCATCAATTTAATAGATCCATTTACTTTCAAAAATTATTCATCTATCTTGGATTTCATGGCGTATAGCCATTTTAACGGAGTCAGGGCCCATCATAACTTCTTTGTATTAGTTGATTTATCATTGTTCAAAAACAAAGTAAATCATACCTACAAGGTTCAATAGTTACTTTGATCTCCATGGCTAAAACATTTTGTAGTTATGGGAGCCATGATCATCGTGGCCGCTTCCAGAACCAATTTCGATGTTGCGCTACTCTGATCATTATGCTCAGGTTCATAAACTTTATCAAGTTCTATTGTCCTCCCACTCAAATACTTCGCTAGAAACAATTTCTCGGAAATAAGAAACAATGACAAACACTTTTGTCTTTGTCTCGTGGGAAGAATTCCCAATCAAATCTCTGGGATAACCAACAAAGACATTCATCCGATTTTGGTTGTAAACTTATTTACTTATGCTATGCATACCAAAATTTAAGAAAATACTATTAGGGTTCATACCCATGCCATAACTCGTATGATGTCATTTCAACGGATCATGATGATGCTCTATTTAGTGTAAAAGCGGTAGTCTCTAAAGCATAATCCACAAAAATATAATGGCATCAATATTTTATCTCATCATTGTTCAAACAAGGTTTGGATACATCTCTCGGATACTCCATTATCACTATGATACTCCAAGAAACGTGAGTTATAGAATAATTTCATAACTCTCTTAGATGTTCGCTAAAACTCGTAATTCAAATATTTCCACCATGATCCAATCATAGATATTTGATTTTTCTATTACGATGATTTCCACTTCATGCTGAAATTTATTTGAATCCATTCAAATGTTTCAAACTTCTTCCTTATTGAATATATCCACACAAATATACTCAATTCATTGTTGGAAGTTTACATGAAGTAGAAGAATCTCCCGCACACAACTATGTCCAGTGAACCACATACATCATCATGTATTTTTCCACTAAGTTAGTTGCCCGTTCAACTCTTGGCCTATGAACGGTATTTTAGTCATTCTCTTTAGAAAAGATTTGCAAGCGCCAAACGATTCAAAAATCAAATGACTCCAAAAATCCATTTGCATGGAGTTCCTTCATGCTTTCCTTTCTAACATGACCTAAATGGCGGTTCCACAAATAAGTGGAATTCAAATCATTTGCCTTATGGAATTTTAGCGTCAGTATTATGTGTGTGTGTTTCACCATTAAGATTTATAATAACTTATCCATCGTACATGGAGTAATGTCATAATTTGAACAACTCATTGTTTTCATTTGACCAGAGCAAAATAACAATTATTAAGTTCTTTATTATAAATTCTAAAGGCTAGGTAGAATGCCAACGATAAACATGATAACACTTTATTATGTTCCAGACGTGCATTATTACCATATTCCTTATTAGTCACTTAGGCCATCGTTTTCTTGTATTGTGTCGTATTGTATGACATCACATACCAACCAACCTGGTACAAATACCCAAGAATTTCATTATGTGACCAAACAAGGAATACATCCATAACATGTATATCATTTATATACACCTGAGCTAGACTTTCTAGTCTTTTCTTTCTTTCTGCCAATAATATTTTGTAGTTTCTCTTTTAGCTTTCCTCATTATTCAGAAAAACACTTCAACATCAATAACTTCTAGGTTTGTTGGTCAAATACCAATAACCTTGAGGTTCTTACTTTGAAGTTGATCATCATATGACAAGTGTTCCGGATTTCTCTATTAGTAACCTTTTAATATGATGAACAATTTCACTCATAATTTTATCCATCATATCATGACGACTTTTCGAGACCATGTTTGTACATGCTAGGCTCGTAAAGTTTAACCTCAGTATTCGCATGTGCAAATCTGGCTTGCACCCATTGTATGCACACGTAGAATCTACAACACCCGATCATCACGTGATGCTTCGAAACTACGAGTCTTAGCAACGGTGCATACTAAGGACGATAACTTCATGGATATGCGAATATCGTTAGTGCCCCAATAGTTGGAGGATTGGGACGCCTGGCGTCTTCAACCTTCATACATTCCCATAAAACTTATGTGTTTATGTAGTCTCACCAAATTATATTCTATCACCTTGCAATAAGGTCTTAGATATCACATATATCTCATACCTTGCTTATTTCTGAAAACAAAATTTTCAGCTCCTTACTTTTCAAACAGATTTGAACTTCAAGTTTCACGGAGACAAGATGACTTTAGGTACTAATTGAAACCATAGCTCTTTGAATCAACAATGTGAAGTTTACTAAAAGTTTGCAATAGGACTTAATCATTTCTTGATTCTTTAACAATACGGTAGCAATCCGTAAAGTTTCTTGTCAGACTTAACAGTATTTCTATCTCAATTTACAAGACTAGCGCATGGTAGAAAATGGATGCCAATACTACAAAATTAATTCAAAATACTACTCAGACTATGTTTATGATAATTAGTTCATGTTTTAATCTAATTACTAATGAACTCCCACTTAATACAACATCCCTCATAGTTGTTAAGTGGTACACGATCCACATCCACTACACCAAAACCGATCATCACGTGAGATGATGTAGCTTCAATGGTGAACATCAACATGTTGATCATATCATCCATATGACTCGTGTTCAACCTTTCGGTTTCCGTTGTCCCGAGGCCATGTCTGTACATGCTAGGCTCGTCAAGCAAACCCAAGTATTCTGCATGTGCAAACATGGCTTACACCCGTTGTCTATGAACGTAGAGTCTATCACATCCGATCATTACGAGATGCTTCGAAACAACGAACTGTGCAACGGTGCATACGAGGGGAGAACACTTTATTATCTTGATATTAATGTGAGGGATCATCTTATAATGCTACCGTCACGTTCTAAGCAAAATAAGATGCATAAAGGATTAACATCACATGCAATTCATATGTCATATGATATGGCCCTTTAGTCTTTGCGCCTTCGATCTTCATCTCCAAAGCACGAACATGATCTCCATCATCAACGGGCATGATCTCCATCATCGTCGGCGTAGCGTCAAGGTCCATGGCGCCGTCTTCATGGTTGTTCACCTCATGTAGCAACTATTACAACTACTTTGAAATACTACTCAACATGAAATTTAAAGACAACCATAAGGCTCCTGCTGGTTGCCACAATACAATAATGATCATCTCATACATATTCATCATCACATCATGGCCATATCACATCACCAAACCCTGCAAAAACAAGTTAGACGTCTCTAATTTTGTTTGCATATTTTACGTGGTTTAGGGTTTTCGAGTAAGATCCAATCTACCTACGAACATGAACCACAACGGTGATACTAGTGTTGTCAATAGAAAGAGTAAATTGAATCTTCACTATGGTGGGAGAGACAGACATCCGCAAAGCCACTTATGCAATACAAGTTGCATGTCGAACGTGGAGCAAGTCTCATGAACGCGGTCATGTAAAGTTAGCCCGAGCCACTTCATCCCACCATGCCACAAGATGCAAAGTACACGAACTAAAGACAACAAAGCATCAACGCCCACAAAACAATTGTGTTCTACTCGTGCAACCAATCTATGCATAGACATGGCTCTGATACCACTGATGGGATTCGTAGCATAGAAAACAAAAAAATTCCTACCGCGAGAACGAAAACCAAGCCAAGATGCAATCTAGAAGATGGTAGCAACGAGGGGATCACGAGACTAACCCTTGAAGATTTTCCAAACCCTAAGAGATTAGATCTCGTTGTTGCAGAAGATGATCACTTGCCGCTTTCAAAAGCACGTAGAAGATCTTGACGGTGCCACAATCGGGCAGCACCTCCGTACTCGGTCACACGTTCGGTGTTGATGAAGACATCCTTCTCCCCGTTCCAACGGGCAGCGGAAGTAGTAGATCCTCCTCGGAATCCCGGCAGCACGATGGCATGGTGGCGGTGTCGATGGAGAACTCCGTCAGGGCTTCGCCTATGCGCTGCGGGAGTATTATGTGGAGGAGGGGCGCTAGGGTTTGGGGAGAGAGAGAGAGGGGTAGGGCGCTGATGCGTGTGGTTGAAACGTCCGTTGGGAACCCCAAGAGGAAGGTGTGATGCGCACAGCGGCAAGTTTCCCTCAGTAAGAAACCAAGGTTTAATCGAACCAGTAGGAGTCAAGAAGCACGTTGAAGGTTGATGGCGGCGGGATGTAGTGCGGCGCAACACCAGAGATTCCGGCGCCAACGTGGAACCTGCACAACACAACCAAAGTACTTTGCCCCAACGAAACAGTGAGGTTGTCAATCTCACCGGCTTGTTGTAACAAAGGATTAACCGTATTGTGTGGAAGATGATTGTTTGCAGAAAACAGTAAACAAAGATTGCAAAGAGATTGTATTTCAGTATAGAGAATTGGACCGGGGTCCACAGTTCACTAGAGGTGTCTCTCCCATAAGATAAATAGCATGTTGGGTGAACAAATTACAGTTGGGCAATTGACAAATAAAGAGGGCATGACCATGCACATACATATTATGATGAGTATAGTGAGATTTAATTGGGCATTACGACAAAGTACATAGACCGCTATCCAGCATGCATCTATGCCTAAAAAGTCCACCTTCAGGTTATCATCCGAACCCCCTCCAGTATTAAGTTGCTAACAACAGACAATTGCATTAAGTATTGCGCGTAATGTAATCAGTGACTACATCCTCGAACATAGCACCAATGTTTTATCCCTAGTGGCAACAGCACATCCATAATCTTAGAGGTTCTTGTCACTCCTCCAGATTCACGGAGACATGAACCCACTATCGAGCATAAATACTCCCTCTTGGAGTTACTAGCATCAACTTGGCCAGAGCATCTACTAATAACGGAGAGCATGCAAGATCATAAACAACACATAGACATAACTTTGGTAATCAACATAACAAGTATTCTCTATTCATCGGATCCCAACAAACGCAACATAAAGAATTACAGATAGATGATCTTGATCATGTTAGGCAGCTCACAAGACCCGACAATTAAGCACAATGGGGAGAAGACAACCATCTAGCTACTGCTATGGACCCATAGTCCAGGGGTAGACTACTCACACATCACTCCGGAGGCGACCATGGCGGCGTAGAGTCCTCCGGGAGATGATTCCCCTCTCCGGCAGGGTGCCGGAGGCGATCTCCTGAATCCCCCGAGATGGGATTGGCGGCGGCGGCGTCTCAGTAAGGTTTTCCGTATCGTGGCTCTCGGTACTGGGGGTTTCGCGACGGAGGCTTTAAGTAGGCGGAAGGGCAGGTCAGGAGGCGGCACGAGGGGCCCACACCATAGGGCCGCGCGGCCAGGGCAGGGGCCGCGCCGCCCTAGGGTTTGGCTGCCTCGTGGCCCCACTTCGTCTCCTCTTCGGTCTTCTGGAAGCTTCGTGGCAAAATAGGACCCTGGGCGTTGATTTCGTCCAATTCCGAGAATATTTCGTTACTAGGATTTCTGAAACCAAAAACAGCAGAAAACAGCAACTGGCACTTCGGCATCTTGTTAATAGGTTAGTTCCAGAAAATGCACGAATATGACATAAAGTGTGCATAAAACATGTAGATATCATCAATAATGTGGCATGGAACACAAGAAATTATCGATACGTCGGAGACGTATCAGGCGCCGGCCATGGGGGCCCTAGGTGGTGCGGCCAAGAGTGGGCTGCCCCCTCCCTCTCCTCCTCATTATATAGGTGGAAATCCCCAAGAGTTGTAGTCCAAGTCTTCGAATAAGACCCCAACAACAAAACCTCCCATAGGTGGGAAACCTACTCAAGGAGGGAGTCCTACCCAAGGTGGGACTCCCACCTTTCCTTTAGGTGGGGTGGCCTGCCACCTATGGTGGAGTCCACCTGGGACTCCAACCCCTTAGGGCTGGCCGGCCATGCTAGGTGGAGTCCTTCCGGGACTCTGCCTTCCATAGTGATTTCTTCCGGACTTTTCTAGAACCTTCTAGAACCCTCCATAAATGCACCGGATCATTTTCAAACTTATAAAATGACTTCCTATATATGAATCTTATTTTCCGGACCATTCCGGAACTCCGCGTGATGTCCTGGATCGCATCCGAGACTCCGAACAAAACTTCGAACTCCATTCCATATTCCATATCTACTTAAACGACATCAAACCTTAAGTGTGTCACCCTACGGTTCGCGAACTATGTAGACATGGTAGAGACCTCTCTCCGACAAATAACCAATAGCGGGATCTGGAGATCCATAATGGCTCCCACATATTCAACGATGACTTTAGTGATCGAATGAACCATTCACATACGATACCGATTCCCTTTGTCACGCGATATTTTACTTGTCCGAGGTTTGATCATCGGTACCTCTATACCTTGTTCAACCTTGTCTCCTGACAAGTACTCTTTACTCATACCGTGGTATGTGGTCTATTATGAACCATTCATATGATTGCAAGCTAATTAGACGACATTCCACCGAGAGGGCCCAGAGTATATCTATCCGTCATCGGGATGGACAAATCTCACTGTTGATCCATATGCCTCAACTCATACTTTCCAGATACTTAATCCCACCTTTATAACCACCCATTTACGCAGTGGCGTTTGATGTAATCAAAGTACCCTTCCGGCATAAGTGATTTACATGATCTCATGATCGAAGGACTAGGTAACTATGTATCGAAAGCTTATAGCAAATAACTTAATGACATGATCTTTATGCTACACTTAATTGGGTGTGTCCATTACATCATTCACATAATGACATAACCTTGTTATTAATAACATCCAATGTTCATGATCATGAAACTATGATCATCTATTAATCAACAAGCTAGTTATATAAGAGGCTTACTAGGGACTCCTTGTTGTTTACATAACACACATGTATCAATGTTTCGGTTAATACAATTATAGCATGGTATATAAACATTTATCATAAACACAAAGATATATAATAACCACTTTATTATTGCCTCTTGGGCATATCTCCAACATGATCACGAGAGGTGTGTTTTATAGTTTGATGATGCTGACTCTAATCCTTCTAATAGTGCTCCTGTTGAGTCATTTGTGCAGGAATCAGGTCAAAATTCTGCTCCAGATGTTTTTTTCTGGTGATTTTCCGGGTTCTAGCACGAATCCCGGAGGAGATTCTCCCGCCCAATCTCAGCAAGCATCGCCTCCCTCGGGATCTGCCCGCGAAACGACTTCGGATCGCGCACCGTTAGCGCCAGATGTTGTCTCCGCTCGCGTGGAGGACACTGGTTCGCTTGCTGGGGTGTCTCTGGGCCCGTGATGTCTACGCACACTCCTTTTCCTGTAGACAGTGTTGGGCCTCCAAGAGCAGAGGTTTGTAGAACAGCAGCAAGTTTTCCCTTAAGTGGATCACCCAAGGTTTATCGAACTCAGGGAGGAAGAGGTCAAAGATATCCCTCTCATGCAACCCTGCAACCACAAAGCAAGAAGTCTCTTGTGTCCCCAACACACCTAATACACTTTTCAGATGTATAGGTGCACTAGTTCGGCGAAGAGATAGTGAAATACAAGTGGTATGAATGTATATGAGCAGTAGTAACGGCACCAGAAAATAGCTTGATGCTACAACTGGCGTGTGGTTGATGGTGGTAATGTTGCAGGCAGTACAGATGCAGTAGAACAGTAAACAAGCGATGATTTCAGTATTTGGGAACAAGGCCTAGGGATTATACTTTCACTAGTGGACACTCTCAACATTGATCACATAACAGAATAAATAGATATATGCTATACTCTACACTCTCTTGTTGGATGATGAACACCACTAATTGCGTATGGCTACAAGAACCCTCAATGCCGGAGTTAACAAGCTCCACAATATTCGATATTCATATTTAAATAACCTTAGAGTGCATGATAGATCATTGTAATTATACCAAGTACTAACATAGCATGCACACTGTCACCTTCATACTATGAAAGGAGGAATATATCACATCAATACCATCATAGTAATAGTTAACTTCATAATCTACAAGAGATCATAATCATAAACTACGCCAAGTACTACATGATGCACACATTGTCACCATTACAGCATGAAGGAGGAATAGAGTACTTTAATAACATCACTAGAGTAGCACATAGAGTAATAGTGATACAAAGCTCATTGCAATCATAAGGGGATATAAATAAGCACTTCACTATGCTATTCATAACAGTGAATAAGTATTCTGTGAAATATAGCCTAAGAGACCCACACGGTGCACACACTGTCACCTTTACACACGTGGGACAAGGAGTCTCCGGAGATCACATAAGTAAAATCCACTTGAATAGCATAACGACATCTAGATTACAAGCTCATCATATGAATCTCAATCATGTAAGGCAGCTCATGAGATTATTGTATTGAAGTACATAGGGAGAGAGAGATTAACCACATAGCTACCGGTACAGCCCTTAGCCTCGATGGAGAACTACTCCCTCCTCATGGGAGACAGCAGCGTTGATAAAGATGGCGGTGGAGATGGCAGCGGTGTCGATGGGGAAGCCTTCCGGGGGCACTTCCCCGTCCCGGCGGCGTGCCGGAACAGAGACTCCTGTCCCCCAGATCTTGGCTTCGCGATGGCGGCGGCTCTGGAAGGTTTCTCGTACCGTGGCTTTTCCGTCTCGAAGATTTAGGTCAGGGACCTTTAAATAGGCGAAGAGGCGGAGTCGGAGGGCTGACGAGGTGGTGACACCATAGGGGGGCGCACCCCCCGGGCCGCGCCGCCCTGTCATCTGGTGGCCCTGTGGCCCCCCTCTGGTGCATCTCGGGTGTTCTGGAAGCTTCGTGGAATTTTAAGACTCTGGGCGTTGATTTCATCCAATTCCGAGAATATTTCCTTACTAGGATTTCTGAAACCAAAAACAGCAGAAAACAGGAACTGGCACTTCGGCATCTCGTCAATAGGTTAGTTCCGGAAAATGCATAAATATGACATAAAGTGTGAACAAAACATGTAGGTATTGTCATAAAACAAGCATGGAACATAAGAAATTATCGATACGTCGGAGACGTATCAGCATCCCCAAGCTTAGTTCCTACTCGTCCTCGAGTAGGTAAACGATAACAAAGATAATTTCTGAAGTGACATGCTACCAACATGATCTTAATCATACTATTGTAAAACATATGAGATGAATGCAGCGATTCAAAGCAATGATAAAGACAATGATTAAACAATTGAATCATATAGCAAAGACTTTTCATGAATAGTACTTTCAAGACAAGCATCAATAAGTCTTGCATAAAAGTTAACTCATGAAGCAATAAGTTCAAAGTAAACGCATTGGAGCAACACAAAGGAAGATTTAAGTTTCAGCGGTTGCTTTCAACTTTAAACATGCATATCTCATAGATAATTGTCAACATAAAGCAATATAATAAGTGCAATAGGTAAACATGTAAGAATCAATGCACAGTTGACACAAGTGTTTGCCTCTAAGATAGAAGGAAGTGGGTAAACTGACTCAACATAAAAGTAGAAGAAAGGCCCTTCGCAGAGGGAAGCATGGATTGCTATATTTGTGCTAGAGCTTTTATTTTGAAAACATAAAGAGAGCATAAAAGTAAAATTTTGAGAGGTGTTTGATGTTGTCAACGAATGGTAATGGGCACTCTAACCCCCTTGCCAGACAAACCTTCAAAGAGCGGCTCCCATGAAACATTTTTATTTTTGGGTGGCACTCCTTCCAACCTTTACTTTCACAAACCATGGCTAACCGAATCCTCGGGTGCCTACCAACAATCTCATACCATGAAGGAGTGCCTTTTATTTTAGTTTTATTTAGATGACACTCCTCCCCACCTTTGCTTTCTCAAGCCATGGCTAACCGAATCCTCAGGTGCCGTCCAACAATCACATACCATGGAGGAGTGTGTATTTTGTTTTTGTAAAATTATGAAAGTTAATTAGTTGGGGCTGGGAACCCCATTGCCAGCTCTTTTTGCAAAATTATTGGATAAGCAGATGAAGCCACTAGTCCATTAGTGAAAGTTGCCCAACAAGATTGAAAGATAAACACCACATACTTCCTCATGAGCTATAAAACATTGACACAAATAAGAGGTAATAACTTTTGAATTGTTTAAAGGTAGCACTCAAGCAATTTACTTTGGAATGGCGGAGAAATACCATGTAGTGGGTAGGTATGGTGGACACAAATGGCATAGTGTTTGGCTCAAGGATTTTGGATGCATGAGAAGTAATCCCTCTCAATACAAGGCTTAGGCTAGCAAGGTTGTTTGAAGCAAACACAAGTATGAACTAGTACAGCAAAACTCACATAAGAACATATTGCAAGCATTATAAGACTATACATTGTCTTCCTTGTTGTTCAAACACTTAACTAGAAAATATCTAGACCTTAGAGAGACCAATCATGCAAACCAAATTTTAGCAAGCTCTATGTATTTCTTCATTAATAGGTGCAAAGTATATGATGCAAGAGCTTAATCATGAGCACAACAATCGCCAAGTATCAAGTTATTCAAGACATCATACCAATTACTACATGTAGCATTTTCTGTTTCCAACCATACAACAATTAACGAAGCAGTTTCAACCTTCGCCATGAACATTAAAAGCTAAGAACACATGTGTTCATATGAACCAGCGGAGCGTGTCTCTCTCCCACACAAGCATTTATTCAAACAAAAACAAAAACAAAAACATACATACGCTCCAAGTAAAGTACATAAGATGTGACCGAATAAAAATATAGTTTCAAGGGAGGAACCTGATAATGTTGTTGATAAAGAAGGGGATGCCTTGGGCATCCCCAAGCTTAGACGCTTGAGTCTTCTTGAAATATGCAGGGGTGAACCACCGGGGCATCCCCAAGCTTAGACTTTTCACTCTTCTTGATCATATTGTATCATCCTCCTCTCTTGACCCTTGAAAACTTCCTCCACACCAAACTCGAAACAAACTCATTAGAGGGTTAGTGCATAATCAAAAATTCACATGTTCAGAGGTGACACAATCATTCTTAACACTTCTGGACATTGCCCAAAGTTACTGGAAGTTAATGGAATAGAAAAATCCATCAAGCACAGCAAAAGAGGCAATGCGAAATAAAAGGCAGAATCTGTCAAAACAGAACAGTCCGTAAAGACGAATTTTATAGAGGCACCAGACTTGCTCAGATGAAAATGTAAAGGCACCAGACTTGCTCAGATGAAAATGCTCAAATTGAATGAAAGTTGCGTACATATCTGAGGATCACGCACGTAAATTTGCAGATTTTTCTGAGTTACCTACAGAGAACCCTGCCCAAATTCGTGACAGACAGAAATCTGTTTCTGCGCAGTAATCCAAATCTAGTATCAACCTTTCTATCAAAGACTTCACTTGGCACAACAATGTAACAAAATTAAGATAAGGAGAGGTTGCTACAGTAGTAACAACTTCCAAGACACAAATATAAAACAAAATTACTGTAGTAAAAAAACACATGGGTTATCTCCCAAGAAGTTCTTTCTTTATAGCCATTAAGATGGGCTCAGCAATTTTAATGATGCACTCGCAAGAAATAGTATTTAAAGCAAAAGAGAGCATCAAGAGGCAAATTCAAAACAAATTTAAGTCTAACATGCTTCCTATGCATAGGAATCTTGTAAATCAACAAATTCATGAAGCATAATGCAACAAGCATAGAAAGATAGAACAAGTGTAGCTTCAAAAATTTCAGCACATAGAGAGGTGTTTTAGTAACATGAAAATTTCTACAACCATATTTTCCTCTCTCATAATAACTTTCAGTAGCAACATGAACAAACTCAACAATATAACTATCACATAAAGCATTCTTATCATGAGTCTCATGCATAAAATTATTACTCTCCACATAAGCATAATCAATTTTAGTAGTTGTAGTGGGAGCAAATTCAACAAAGTAGCTATCATTATTAATCTCATCATCAAATATAGGAGGCATATTATAATCATAATCAAATTTATCCTCCATAACAGGCGGCACCAAAAGACCACTATCATTATAATCATCATAAATAGGAGGGAAAGTACCATCAAAGAAAATTTTCTCCTCAATGCTTGGGGGACTAAAAAGATCATGCTCATCAAAACCAGCTTCCCCAAGCTTAGAATTTTCTATATCATTAGCAACAATGGTATTCAAAGTGTTCATACTAATATGTTCCATGGGTTTTTTAATTTTCGCATCAAACCATCCATGTCTTAACTCAGGAAATAGTTTTAAAAGCTCATTGTTGCTTTCCATTATGCCAAACTAGTGTAAAACAAGAAACAAAAAGATGCAGTTGCAGGATCTAAAGGAAATAGCTTCGAGTACTTACAACGGCGCCGGAAAATAGCTTGGTAGCCGAGATCCGGAGTGTGAGTACCTTTTACCTTTCCTCCCTGGCAACGGCGCCAGAAAATAGCTTGATGTCTACGCACACTCCTTTTCCTGTAGACAGTGTTGGGCCTCCAAGAGCAGAGGTTTGTAGAACAGCAGCAAGTTTTCCCTTAAGTGGATCACCCAAGGTTTATCGAACTCAGGGAGGAAGAGGTCAAAGATATCCCTCTCATGCAACCCTGCAACCACAAAGCAAGAAGTCTCTTGTGTCCCCAACACACCTAATACACTTGTCAGATGTATAGGTGCACTAGTTCGGCGAAGAGATAGTGAAATACAAGTGGTATGAATGTATATGAGCAGTAGTAACGGCACCAGAAAATAGCTTGATGCTACAACTGGCGTGTGGTTGATGGTGGTAATGTTGCAGGCAGTACAGATGCAGTAGAACAGTAAACAAGCGATGATTTCAGTATTTGGGAACAAGGCCTAGGGATTATACTTTCACTAGTGGACACTCTCAACATTGATCACATAACAGAATAAATAGATATATGCTATACTCTACACTCTCTTGTTGGATGATGAACACCACTAATTGCGTATGGCTACAAGAACCCTCAATGCCGGAGTTAACAAGCTCCACAATATTCGATATTCATATTTAAATAACCTTAGAGTGCATGATAGATCATTGTAATTATACCAAGTACTAACATAGCATGCACACTGTCACCTTCATACTATGAAATGAGGAATAGATCACATCAATACCATCATAGTAATAGTTAACTTCATAATCTATAAGAGATCATAATCATAAACTACGCCAAGTACTACATGATGCACACACTGTCACCATTACATCATGAAGGAGGAATAGAGTACTTTAATAACATCACTAGAGTAGCACATAGAGTAATAGTGATACAAAGCTCATTGCAATCATAAGGGGATATAAATAAGCACTTCACATGCTATTCATAACAGTGAATAAGTATTCTGTGAAATATAGCCTAAGAGACCCACACGGTGCACACACTGTCACCTTTACACACGTGGGACAAGGAGTCTCCGGAGATCACATAAGTAAAATCCACTTGAATAGCATAACGACATCTAGATTACAAGCTCATCATATGAATCTCAATCATGTAAGGCAGCTCATGAGATTATTGTATTGAAGTACATAGGGAGAGAGAGAGATTAACCACATAGCTACCGGTACATCTCTTAGCCTCGATGGAGAACTACTCCCTCCTCATGGGAGACAGCAGCGTTGATGAAGATGGCGGTGGAGATGGCAGCGGTGTCGATGGGGAAGCCTTCCGGGGGCACTTCCCCGTCCCAGCGGCGTGCCGAAACAGAGACTCCTGTCCCCCAGATCTTGGCTTCGCTATGGCGGTGGCTCTGGAAGGTTTCTCGTACCGTGGCTTTTCCGTCTCGAAGATTTAGGTCAGGGACCTTTAAATAGGCGAAGAGGCGGAGTCGGAGGGCTGACGAGGTGGTGACACCATAGGGGGCGCCCCCCCTGGGCCGCGCCGCCCTGTCATCTGGTGGCCCTGTGGCCCCCCTCTGGTGCATCTCGGGTGTTCTGGAAGCTTCGTGGAATTTTAAGACTCTGGGCGTTGATTTCGTCCAATTCCGAGAATATTTCCTTACTAGGATTTCTGAAACCAAAAACAGCAGAAAACAGGAACTGGCACTTCGGCATCTCGTCAATAGGTTAGTTCCGGAAAACGCATAAATATGACATAAAGTGTGAACAAAACATGTAGGTATTATCATAAAACAAGCATGGAACATAAGAAATTATCGATACGTCGGAGACGTATCAGCCCGCGTGGTGGTCCTTCCCATCCTGGCCCGTGGTCTGCTGGCCAGTCGGCCCCTATAGATTCTGCTTCCTCATATACCACGGGATCTTCTGTGGCTGGTTCCTCTGATGCACGGTAGCACACAGGATCTACTGAGGCCAGTTTGTCTGGTGTGTCAGCTGCCCCCGGATCCGATGTGGATAGTGCGCCTGTAGCTTCTGGTGTGCCTATTTCTGGTCATCCCCATACTGCTTCAAAGTGGTATATCTCAACCCAATCAAATTAGTATCATCGTGTTCGTTTTGCCAATTATAGCAGCACTGGTGAGCCTACCAGTACATGTGAAGCTCTTGCAGATCCTAAGTGGAAGGCTGCTATGGATGAGGAGTACCTAGCATTGAAGCAAAATAATACTTGGCACTTGGTTCCTGCTGGTGTTGGCAAGAATGTGATTGACTGCAAATGGGTCTACAAAGTGAAGCAACGTGTTGATGGTTCAGTTGATCGGTATAAAGCTCATTTAGTTGCGAAAGGGTTCAAGCAACGGTACAACATTGATTATGAGGATACTTTTAGTCCTGTGGTTAAGGTGGCGAAAATTCGATTGGTACTTTCTCTTGCAGTTTCTCGTGGTTGGCACATGCGTCAGTTAGATGTGAAGAACGCGTTTTTACATGGTGTTTTAGAAGAGGAGGTCTATATGTGGCAGCCTCCTGGTTATGAGGAGCGCCCGATGCTTTTGTGCAAGCTTGATAAATCTTTGTATGGTCTAAAACAGGCACCTCGAGTTTGGTATTCTTGGCTTAGTTCCAAACTTCATTCTCTTGGCTTTTCTGCTTCTAAGGCTGATACTTCTCTGTTTTCCTACAACAAATTAAGGGGGGTGTCTATCTTTATGCTCATCTATGTTGATGACATTGTTGTTGCTAGCTCATCAGAGAAGGAAGTTGGTGCTCTTCTTCATGATCTTGGACTTGATTTTGCTTTGAAGGATCTGGGTGGCTTGCACTATTTTCTTGGTATTGAGGTGAATAAGGTACATGATGGTATTATTCTATCTCACGAAAAGTATGCTAATGATCTGCTTAGGCGTGTGAACATGAAGATGTGCAAGTCAGTTGATACTCCTCTCATCCTCTGTTAGTGTCTGATAAGCTGTCTATGACTGATGGTGAGGTGTTGAGTAGTGAGGATTCTACTCGCTATCGAAGTATTGTTGGTGCACTTCAGTATATTACTTTGACAAGACCGGATATTGCTTTCTCTGTGAACAAGATTTGTCAGTTCTTGCATGCACCAACTAATGTTCATTGGATAGTTGTTAAGCGGATATTGAGATGTCTTCAAGGCACAATAGCTCTTGGTTTGTGTTTGAGTAGATCTTCTTCTACTTCTATTAGTGCATTTTGTGATGATGATTGGGCTGGTTGTCCTGATGATAGAAGATCTATTGGAGGGTTTGCTGTGTTTCTGGGGTCAAATATAATTTCGTGGAGTGCATGGAAGCAACCTACTGTCTATACAGAAGCTGAGTATAAAGCTTTAGCAAATGCTACAGGTGAAGTGATTTGGGTGCAAAATTTACTCACTGAGTTAGGCATGTCACGGGATCGAGTGGCATGTTTATGGTGTGATAACATAGGAGCTACGTATCTCTCTACTAATCCAGTGTTTCATGCGCGGACAAAACATATTGAAGTGGATTATCACTTTGTGCGTGAGAGAGTAGCTCGGAAGCTTTTGGACATACGGTTTGTTCCTTCAGGAGATCAAGTGGCTGATGGTTTCACAAAGTCACTTTCAGTGAGATAGTTAGTATCGTTTCTTTGCAATATTAACTTAGATAAGTTATGATTGAGGCGGAGTGTTAAATGATGTAGTTATCTCCTGTTGTATTACGTGTATGTCTCTGTCACCTGTACAGAGTTCGTGTATTATACGATATATGTCCAACTTACTATATACTGAAGATTGCGGCCCTGGTTTAGGGTTACGCTGCCCATATTTGTTTTGATAAGCCTGACTTTGAATTAACAAAACCATCAACCGGCTAGTAACACAATGATAGATCGAAAGCAATAACAACAAAAAACTAGGGATACCATCTATAAATACAAGCATAGGTGGTGAAGAGCTAAAGCATAAAATGAGAGAAAAACTACAAGGAAGCCTGAGGCTTCCTCTGAACATTGGCGGCTCGACATGACCTTTCAAGCGTCGAGACACCACTCTCAAGGACTACACCAACTTGAGCTGGCACACTAAGCATCCTATCTCGCAGAGGACCACCAAGACCCAGGAAACTAGCTAGCTATGTAGGGATTCGTTGCATAGAAAACAAAAAATTTCCTACCGCGAACACGCAATCCAAGCCAAGATGCAATCTAGAAGACGGTAGCAACGAGGGGATTATCGAGTCTCACCCTTGAAGAGATTCCAAAGCCTACAAGATGAGGCTCTTGTTGCTGCGGTAGACGTTCACTTGCCGCTTGCAAAAGCGCGTTGAAGATCTTGATCACGGCGCCACGAACGGGCAGCACCTCCGTACTCGGTCACACGTTCGGTTGTTGATGAAGACGACGTCCACCTCCCCGTTCCAGCGGGCAGCGGAAGTAGTAGCTCCTCTTGAATCCGACAGCACGACGGCGTGGTGTCGGTGGTGGTGGAGAATCCCGGCGGAGCTTCGCTAAGCGTGCGGGGAAGAAGGAGTAGTGGGGTGGCTAGGGTTTGGGGAGAGGGGGGCGCCGGCCATCTAGGTGGTGCGGCCACCTTGTGTTGTTGGGGTGGCCGGCCCCCTCCCCTTGGCCCTCATTATATAGGTGGAACACCCAAGAGTTGGTCTACAAGTGTAACATCCCAAAAATTTCAAAACAAAGACAATGAATTTCCCTTTTTCCAAATTTTGGAACCAACAAAAACTTTTATTAAATTAAGTTTGATACATAGTGATCTTGCTTAATTCTTGTGCCATTGCAATGATTGCTTGTTATAGTATTTTTGAAATGATCTTAAACCCTAAACCTCACCCTCTCTTCACCACCCAAGTTAAAAATAAAATAAAAAGGAATTTAAATAAGAAAAGGGCATATGTGCCTATGGCTATTTTTATAAATCCTTACCCTAAGCTCTTCTACTTTGTTTAGAGATTTGGAAAACCATCATACACCCTACCTAGTGCTTAGCAAACCAAATCCAAGTTGAATCCAAAGAAAATAACAAGAAACTAAAAATGCCATAGAGGCATATGAGAGTAAAATAGCAAATATGTGAATTTAAGAATATTGACCCTAATACTTGTTGTGAATGGTGGGATCACTCCTATATACCATTCCAACACTCAACAACACCAATTGGGTCAAGCCAAGTCAAATTAAAACTCAAATGCAACATATGCATAGAGGCATATGTGACACATAGCCATAATACCCAATTCTTGTTCTATGCTTTTAAACCTTACCCAAATGATGTGAAACCATCTCTCAACCTAATATAACACTAAATTGACCCTAACCCATGCCCAAGTAAAGCAAGGGGAACAATTTACAAGTTTAATGAAATTTGACACAACACCTCTTATGTGTTATGGCCATTTTTGCAAATCTTTGAACAAGACCATTTGAAATGGTTTCAATGGTTTGAAAATGTTTCTAAACTAATAAGAATAACATTAGAGTCAAGAAAAGTCAAATCAAATGAAGAGAAATCAAATTGTGAGATAACCCCAATTTCACTCACATACACATAAGGCCAATTTTGCAAATCTTCACCAAATGCCACCATTGCTTGATCTATTGCTTGGAGAATACTTATATATGATAAACAAACACAAATGCATCAAAGAAACAAGAATCAAATCAAAGGAAATCTCAAAATCAACTTACATGTGATAATGGTCAAAATTGAGTTTTATAAAATGTTCCCCACTTTACCCCTCTGGTTTTCTCTTTTCTTCAACCAAACTTGGTCAACCTTTGCCATGTCATCCAAGACCTTGTTAAGGTGAACAACTTTCATGTTGACCACCCATGCTAACTTTGACTAGGTTGACCAGAATAGAATTGACAAGAGAGGACTTTGAAACAAAGAGATGATGATCCACTTTTTGAAATGTTGCAAACCTTCATCAAAATGGACACCACCACCACCATTCCATCACTTTAAATATAAGAATGAAGTGCACCAAAAAGAATTTCGAAATTCAAACTTTATTTTCATGCGGCCATTTTATCGAACACATGGCAGGCAGCATCTTTGAATTGTGTTACACTCTATTATCCAGTAGGTTTTGGCCTAAACCCACTTTATCTGGTGATGATCATACTCCTCTGCAACCCCTACATCTATCCCAGTACTTGCACCGTCGATTAAAGTGTGGAGTAAGGCCTAAACAAACCATGCCGTGCACCATGCCGGCCACCTTTGCACTCGAGCGACCTGAGCCCCTCCTCTCCCCTACACCATGTCTACAAGCATCCCTGGAGCACGAGGACGAATCCCATGCCCTGCCCAAACTCGCCAAGCCACGGCATTGGCCAGCCCAAGCACGCCCAGCACCATGCCAGGACGTGCCAGGCACGCGGTGAGCGTGCTCTGGAGCGCCCCAGAGCATCTCACGCCAGCTCGACGTCGTCCTCCCCCTGCATCCCTATGCCTGTAACGAGCGTCGCCACTCCCACCTCTACCACGTAGACCCACTCGAACGATTGCGGCCGCCTCGTCACCGTCGTCCTCGTCGGAATCATACCGCGAGTACCGCCGCAGACACCGCACGCGCCCGAGCCCTCCCGTCACCTTTTCTCTGCGCCAGCTGCACCTTGAGCATCGCCAGGACGATGCCTACACGTAGCCGTCCTCGCCTCGCCCTTTCGCACGCCGGAGCGGCCACGCCATGATCGACCCTTCACAGCACCCGCGGCACCACCTCCCCAGCTATAAATAGAGGAGCTCCGGGCACAACTTCTTCACACAATCTCCTCCCCTCTCACCACTGGTTCTCCTCGCATCGATAGCTAGTCCAATTATTCTCTCCATCGCCGGAATTTCAAGATCGGAGCCGCCGGAGTCCGCAGCTCACCGTCGACGACTGACGCCGCCCCGAGCCTCGCCACTGCTACCAGACACTTCAGCACCCTCGACAACGCCGCCTCGCACCAAGCAGAACATCGCGGGGACCCCGGTATGCCCTCCGACCCCCTAGGCTCGCCGCGAGCTCGTCGGAATCTCACCGGAGATGACAACCCATGTGCGCCGTTGATCTTCTTTATGATCTAACGGACCCTAGCGCTCATACCGTTTCGCCCTTTAAAGGGTCACTGACGGGTGGAGCCCGCATCGTCAAGCGGCCCGCGTGTGCGAGTCACACTGCTGGGCCGGCCCAAGTCTGTTTCGTCTGTTTAAGCCCCTTTCGCGTTCCCGCCAAGCCCAACAATTCAAAAATGGAATTTCTGTTTAAATTCGAATTCCCTGCTGATGCCCACTTCAAATTTGAATAGTTCAAAATCTACCAATCCAAATCTTGTGATTCAAAATGTTCTGGAAAGCTTATAAATTTATCTAGCCAACCCCACTGGTCTCAACCTCATATCTTGTGTATAATTTGTATAGCAAAAATAACAAAACAGATACTTTTCAGTATTCAAATAAATCTAGAAAATCAACCAATTTGAATTTTGAAGTGAATCCAATTGCAATAATTCACATTTAACAAACTCTAATTTACTATGTAAAAATATGATATGGGTTCTGTACATGATCATGGGCTAGAATCAAAATTTTGGCTATGTAGTCAATACTAGTCCATTTAAACTATATCAAAATTTAGGAATTTAAATCTATGAGGTGTAGCACCTCATTTAAATCATTTTCCCAATTAATATGAAGTAAGGTGTTGACCTTTAATTGCTTAATTGTAGAATTTAAATCAAAGTAGTATTTAATTTTGCAATGATTATTTAAATCACATGAGATGATGAATCTCATTTAAATCACTTTTCTCAAATAATAAGTGTGAAGTGTTGACCTTGGTCAACATGTGATCATCCCTGGTTATTTGAGAAGATTAATTCTTAAGAAGATTCAATGAGAGGAAATTATTTCTCCAAACCAAAGAGAAACCCTAATTTCAACTTCAATGAGAGGAAATTATTTCCCTAATGTTAAATAAAGAAACCCTAGCATAATTTGTGAATAAATGTAAGTAGTGATGCTAGATCAATTGTGTGAGCCAATAAGGCTAATTGAGATTACTTAAGTGTTGTTTGGTGATTGTATCCTCGTATTCGTTTATAGACGCTAGTACCGGAGACTATCAAGAGGAAGAGGTCTTCTACCAAGAGGAAGAGCAAGAAAACTTTGATCACATCACCAATCAAGGCAAGCTATTACCAATGCAAGCTAGACTAATGCAAACTATTTTGGTTGCAAGTTTATATTCTTGCAAAGTGCAAAGCTCTACAAAAGCAAGGCACCATTACATTTTACCTTATGATCCTATCCCAAGTTTTTACTTTACAAGCTTTACTTGATTCTATTTAGCAAAGTTACTTTTTGATTTATGATTCACTTGGTTTAGTTATAGAGTAGTACAAGAGAATCACACTTAGCCTAGCAAGCTCCAAGATACTTAGCACCCCTCATAACTAGTTGCTAGTGCTCAATATTAAAAGTGACTACTCTATTTGGGAACTTGTGAATTGAAATAACTTTGAAAACCTTGGAATGATGAGTCATTCTATTGAAAGATTTTGAAGGTGAATATGACTGGTGAATGACTTGGTGGATTTTACCAAAAACACTGATGGTTGGGTTCGGATGCGATACCATTCCAGTTTTACAAGTACCCCCACAATACCTGAATCTGGGTAAGGCTTAACTGGAAACTTATGTACTTTAGTATGGGTTCCCTCTGAACAAGCATCATCGGGGTTATGCCGGAGGCTGCCTCTACAACAAAAGGAATGATGTGAAATGACGTGAAATGAGGTGAATGTCCGGCCCAAGCCCTATGCAGTTCCCAGGCTGACCGCGTGTCTTCACTGGGAGGCCAAGCTCATGGGGAGAGGTGCCTATACTAGAGTATGTAAATGAAAGGTTAGGATTGGTAGTTCGCGTACTGCGTATGATAAATCAGGGCCAGATACCCCTGACGAACTATTGCAATTATTGTGGCACAAGTGTACAACCTCTGCAGAGTTAAACCTATTCGAATAGCCGCGTCCGCGGTTATGGACAGTTGGAAAGGCCATACTATTCCGTCATCAGAACTTTTCTAAAAATATGAATGGTGACTTGTGATTTGAATTGAAAGGTGACTTTGACTTTGAATCACAACTGAGTTGTGGGAATGACACTAATGTTCCCACTTGAGTTAGTTAAATGAAGAGGCTTTGATTATTAAAATGCTTATGAAATAAAACTGGCTTTATGCAAATGAAACTAGAGCTTAGAACCCCCTTACTATAGTTGATAGTGTTTACCTTAGTATTAGTTTGCGAGTACTTTAAAGTACTCATGGCTGTGTCCCTGGCTATTCAAATGGCCAGACTATGAAGACGAGTACCAGAACCCGGAAGAAGGACAGCAGGACGTCTACGACAACTAGGATCACTCCTGACGTCAACAGTTGCCTGTGGAATAGATGGACTACTACTACGCTACTTTCGCTTCCGCTATGTGTTATGTAATGGATAAGTAGAACTTCTATTATTGTAATAAGACTGGATCATGTGATCCTTTATTTGTAAGACGATTATGTGTTGTAATGAATGATGTGTTGTGATATCAATCTATTATGTCTCGCAAAAACAATATTCCTGGGATTGCTAGGAATGGCATAATAGGCATCTGGACTTAAAAATCCGGGTGTTGACAAGTTGGTATCAGAGCCATTGTTGACCTTAGGAGACCCTAGTTAGAATGGACGTCTGAAAAATTTAGTTTCAAAACAAATGAAGTGATTATTTAAGAAAACTTATTCTCCCCCTTATCCTTGAGATCTTCTTCAAAATAAGAAAGTTATGCTCTATTCTTCTTATACTACTACATAAAATTTGGACACACTTCTCTAACTTACTCATCATAATTCTTCACAGATGGAGTACACTTGCAAGTCTTATCAGCTTGGCCCCGGAGGAAACCTCATGTTCGAGAAGGATTTGAAACAACTGGTTGAGTATTTAGGACGCCCGTATCCCGAGTTCTTCGGAATACCCCTCAACAATCCATCAGGAGGACCACCTCGGTGGGAAGTTACTACAGATCTGAGAGGAAAGCTTGGAGCCCCAATATGGGAAACCATCTGGTTTTCTGTAACGGGAAGCACTTGGAAGGAAGGACTAGTCAGAGCTATGCAAGAAGCAATTGCCCGTCTGTGTGGACAGAATATCAACAAGCTCGAGAATACCCGCTTCATTTACTACCCCGGACATGACCCCATGGGAAGACCAATAATCATGCCCCCGCACCCGGAGATGAACCACTATGTTGCCTACCTCGACTACATGCTATACAAGACCCGCAAGGAGTTGGACAACGCCCTCGCCTTTCGCCAGGCACATTACCCGTGAAGACGAGGTATTCCCCCCTGAAGAGTAGTATCATTTAAAGCACTTTCGTATGTGTGAGTTGTATCAGGATCCCCTTTGTATCGTAGAGCGATGAATGGTTCTTCAAACCAACGGTGTGTTAGATTTGTAATGTATGATGCTTGGTATGAATGAAAAAGTGTTGTTGGTTTTTACCCCCACAACACTACTCAAATTTTCAAGTTATGAACTTTTTAAACTTTAACAAAACAAACCATAGAATTTCCCTCTTATCTTATCATCTACCTCAATGTTCAGATGGCCCCACCAACCCGCAACACCACCCAGGAAGCCATGATGCAACTGCTGCAGACGATGATGGCAGACCGAGAAGCCGAAAGAGCTGAACGCCAAGCAAACATTGCTGCACTGCAACAGATAGCTCAGAACAATCAAGGCCACGGAAACCACGATCACCCTGGATCGAAGCTGAAGAACTTTCAGCACACCAACCCTCCGATATTCAACAAGACTGAAGAGCCCCTTGATGCTGATGACTGGCTCCAGACCATGGAGAACAACCTCGAAGTTGCGGGAGCTGAAGCCGCAGAAAAAGTACTGTTTGCCACCCACTACCTGTCAGGACCTGCCAGAGCCTGGTGGACAAGTGCCCGCGCAATGAATGCAGGACAGATGATGACATGGGAAGACTTTAAACTGAAATTCAGCAAATACCATGTGCCCCAAGGACTGATCAAGAAGATGAGGGACGAGTTCCGTGAACTCAAGCAAGGAAGGATGTCCGTGGTGGAATACCGCGACAGGTTTCTCACTCTGTCAAGGTACGCCCCGGATGAGACCGACACCAATGAGAAAAGGAAGGAGAGATTTCTGAATGGCCTGCATGATGAGATGCAGACTGTGTTAGTGAACATTCCGTTCGCTGACTTGGAAGCCCTCGTGGACTCAGCCATACAGATGGAAGGAAAGCTGCATCAGGCCAATGAGAACCGCAAGCGCAGAATGATGAACCAAAATGGACCCCACCATACCCAGAAGTACCGCAACAACTCCTCTGGAGGATTCACCCCAAGATACAACAAGCCCCCTGCTCAGAGTTATCGCCCCAACTACACCAACAACAACGGAGGACCCCCGAAGCCCGGAGGCAACAACAACAACAACCACAACAACAACAACCACCCCAACAACAACAACAATGGAAACAACAACAACAACACCAATACTGCCCCAAGGACTGGAAGCAATGCTACCCCTATCATCCCCAAGGACAAGGCAACAATCAACTGCTATGAATGTGGAGTTGTGGGTCACTACTCCAACGAGTGCCCCAAGAAGCTTGCCAAGATTGCCGCCAATACCGCTGCGCCTTCTCAGCAACAGCGTCGCTTCGCAGGTAGAAGGAACCAGACCAACAACAACGGCCGTCTCTACCACATGACTGCCACTGAAGCTCAGGAAGCACCCCAGACCATGCCAAGTATGTCTTCCTGTTAATAAAATGCTCAATCTCTCTTAGGAACCTAACTTTTCTTAAAATCTCGGGACGAGATTTGTTTAAGGGGGAAGGGTTTGTAACATCCCAAAAATTTCAAAACAAAGACAATGAATTTCCCCTTTTCCAAATTTTGGAACCAACAAAAACTTTTATTAAATTAAGTTTGATACATAGTGATCTTGCTTAATTCTTGTGCTATTGCCATGATTGCTTGTTATATTATTTTTGAAATGATCTTAAACCCTAAACCTCACCCCTCTCTTCACCACCCAAGTTAAAAATAAAATAAAAAGGAATTTAAATAAGAAAAGGGCATATGTGCCTATGGCTATTTTTATAAATCCTTACCCTAAGCTCTTCTACTTTGTTTAGAGATTTGGAAAACCATCATACACCCTATCTAGTGCTTAGCAAACCAAATCCAAGTTGAATCCAAAGAAAATAACAAGAAACTAAAAATGCCATAGAGGCATATGAGAGTAAAATAGCAAATATGTGAATTTAAGAATATTGACCCTAATACTTGTTGTGAATGGTGGGATCACTCCTATATACCATTCCAACACTCAACAACACCAATTGGGTCAAGCCAAGTCAAATTAAAACTCAAATGCAACATATGCATAGAGGCATATGTGACACATAGCCATAATACCCAATTCTTGTTCTATGCTTTTAAACCTTACCCAAATGATGTGAAACCATCTCTCAACCTAATATAACACTAAATTGACCCTAACCCATGCCCAAGTAAAGCAAGGGGAACAATTTACAAGTTTAATGAAATTTGACACATCACCTCTTATGTGTTATGGCCATTTTTGCAAATATTTGAACAAGACCATTTGAAATGGTTTCAATGGTTTGAAAATGTTTCTAAACTAATAAGAATCACATTAGAGTCAAGAAAAGTCAAATCAAATGAAGAGAAATCAAATTGTGAGATAACCCCAATTTCACTCACATACACATAAGGCCAATTTTGCAAATCTTCACCAAAGGCCACCATTGCTTGATCTATTGCTTGGAGAATACTTATATATGATAAACAAACATAAATGCATCAAAGAAACAAGAATCAAATCAAAGAAAATCTCAAAATCAACTTACATGTGATAATGGTCAAAATTGAGTTTTATAAAATGTTCCCCACTTTACCCCTCTGGTTTTCTCTTTTCTTCAACCAAACTTGGTCAACCTTTGCCATGTCATCCAAGACCTTGTTAAGTTGAACAACTTTCATGTTGACCACCCATGCTAACTTTGACTAGGTTGACCAGAATAGAATTGACAAGAGAGGACTTTGAAACAAAGAGAAGATGATCCACTTTTTGAAATGTTGCAAACCTTCATCAAAATGGACACCACCACCACCATTCCATCACTTTAAATATAAGAATGAAGTGCACCAAAAAGAATTTCGAAATTCAAACTTTATTTTCATGCGGCCATTTTATCGAACACATGGCAGGCAGCATCTTTGAATTGTGTTACACTCTATTATCCAGTAGGTTTTGGCCTAAACCCACTTTATCTGGTGATGATCATACTCCTCTGCAACCCCAGCATCTATCCCAGTACTTGCACCGTCGATTAAAGTGTGGAGTAAGGCCTAAACAAACCATGCCGTGCACCATGCCGGCCACCTTTGCACTCGAGCGACCTGAGCCCCTCCTCTCCCCTACACCATGTCTACAAGCATCCCTGGAGCACGAGGACGAAGCCCATGCCCAGCCCAAACTCGCCAAGCCACGGCATTGGCCAGCCCAAGCACGCCCAGCACCATGCCAGGACGTGCCAGGCACGCGGTGAGCGTGCTCTGGAGCGCGCCAGAGCATCTCACGCCAGCTCGACGTCGTCCTCCCCCTGCATCCCTATGCCTGTAACGAGCGTCGCCACTCCCACCTCTACCACGTAGACCCACTCGAACGACTGCGGCCGCCTCGTCACCGTCATCCTCGTCGGAATCATACCACGAGTACCGCCGCAGACACCGCACACGCCCGAGCCCTCCCGTCACCTTTTCTCTGCGCCCGCTGCACCTTGAGCATCGCTAGGACGACGCCTACACGTAGCCGTCCTCGCCTCGCCCTTTCGCACGCCGGAGCGGCCACGCCATGATCGACCCTTCACAGCACCCGCGGCACCACCTCCCCAGCTATAAATAGAGGAGCTCCGGGCACAACTTCTTCACACAATCTCCTCCCCTCTCACCACTGGTTCTCCTCGCATCGATAGCTAGTCCAATTATCCTCTCCATCGCCAGAATTTCAAGATCGGAGCCACCGGAGTCCGCAGCTCACCGTCGACGACTGACGCCGCCCTAAGCCTCGCCACTGCTACCAGACATTTCAGCACCCTCGACAACGCCGCCTCGCACCAAGCAGAACACCGCGGGGACCCCGGTACGCCCTCCGACCCCCTAGGCTCGCCGCGAGCTCGTCGGAATCTCACCGGAGATGACAACCCCTGTGCGCCGTTGATCTTCTTTATGATCTAACGGACCCTAGCGCTCATACCGTTTCGCCCTTTAAAGGGTCACTGACGGGTGGAGCCCGCATCGTCAGGCGGCCCGCGTGTCCGAGTCACACTGCTGGGCCGGCCCAAGTCTGTTTTGTCTGTTTAAGCCCCTTTCGCGTTCCCGCCAAGCCCAACAATTCAAAAATGGAATTTCTGTTTAAATTCGAATTCCCTGCTGATGCCCACTTCAAATTTGAATAGTTCCAAATCTACAAATCCGAATCTTGTGATTCAAAATGTTCTGGAAAGATTATAAATTTGTCTAGCCAACCCCACTGGTCTCAACCTCATATCTTGTGTAGAATTTGTATATCAAAAATAACAAAACAGATACTTTTCAGTATTCAAATAAATCTAGAAAATCAACCAATTTGAATTTTGAAGTGAATCCAATTGCAATAATTCACATTTAACAAACTCTAATTTACTATGTAAAAATATGATATGGGTTCTGTACATGCTCATGGGCTAGAATCAAAATATTGGCTATGTAGTCAATACTAGTCGATTTAAACTATATCAAATTTTAGGAATTTAAATCTATGAGGTGTAGCACCTCATTTAAATCATTTTCTCAAGTAATATGAAGTAAGGTGTTGACCTTTAATTGCTTAGGCTCATACTTGCTCAATTGTAGAATTTAAATCAAAGTAGTATTTAATTTTGCAATGATTGTTTAAATCACATGAGATGATGAATCTCATTTAAATCACTTTTCTCAAATAATAAGTGTGAAGTGTTGACCTTGGTCAACATGTGATCATCCCTGGTTATTTGAGAAGATTAAATCTTAAGAAGATTCAATGAGAGGAAATTATTTCTCCAAACCAAAGAGAAACCCTAATTTCAACTTCAATGAGAGGAAATTATTTCCCTAATGTTAAATAAAGAAACCCTAGCATAATTTGTGAATAAATGTAAGTAGTGATGCTAGATCAATTGTGTGAGCCAATAAGGCTAATTGAGATTACTTAAGTGTTGTTTGGTGATTGTATCCTCGTATTCGTTTATAGACGCTAGTACCGGAGACTATCAAGAGGAAGAGGTCTTCTACCAAGAGGAAGAGCTAGAAAACTTTGATCACATCACCAATCAAGGCAAGCTATTACCAATGCAAGCTAGACTAATGCAAACTATTTTGGTTGCAAGTTTATATTCTTGCAAAGTGCAAAGCTCTACAAAAGCAAGGCACCATTACATTTTACCTTATGATCCTATCCCAAGTTTTTACTTTACAAGCTTTACTTGATTCTATTTAGCAAAGTTACTTTTTGATTTATGATTCACTTGGTTTAGTTATAGAGTAGTACAAGAGAATCACACTTAGCCTAGCAAGCTCCAAGATACTTAGCACCCCTCATAACTAGTTGCTAGTGCTCAATATTAATAGTGACTACTCTATTTGGGAACTTGTGAATTGAAATGACTTTGAAAACCTTGGAATGATGAGTCATTCTATTGAAAGATTTTGAAGGTGAATATGACTGGTGAATGACTTGGTGGATTTTACCAAAAACACTGATGGTTGGGTTCGGGTGCGATACCATTCCAATTTTACAAGTACCCCCACAATACCTGAATCTGGGTAAGGCTTAACTGGAAACTTATGTACTTTAGTATGGGTTCCCTCTGAACAAGCGTCATCGGGGTTATGCCGGAGGCTGCCTCTACAACAAAAGGAATGATGTGAAATGACGTGAAATGAGGTGAATGTCCGGCCCAAGCCCTGTGCAGTTCCCAGGCTGACCGCATGTCTTCACTGGGAGGCCAAGCTCATGGGGAGAGGTGCCTATACTAGAGTATGTAAATGAAAGGTTAGGATTGGTAGTTTGCGTACTGCGTACGATAAATCAGGGCCAGTTACCCCTGACGAACTATTGTAATTATTGTGGCACAAGTGTACAACCTCTGCAGAGTTAAACCTATTCGAATAGCCGCGTCCGCGGTTATGGACAGTTGGAAAGGCCATACTGTTCCGTCATCAGAACTTTTCTAAAAATATGAACGGTGACTTGTGATTTGAATTGAAAGGTGACTTTGACTTTGAATCACAACTGAGTTGTGGGAATGACACTAATGTTCCCACTTGAGTTAGTTAAATGAAGAGGCTTTGATTATTAAAATGCTTATGAAATAAAACTGGCTTTATGCAAATGAAACTAGAGCTTAGAACCCCTTTACTATAGTTGATAGTGTTTACCTTAGTATTAGTTTGCGAGTACTTTAAAGTACTCATGGCTGTGTCCCTGGCTATTCAAATGGCCAGACTATGAAGACAAGTACCAGAACCCGGAAGAAGGACAGCAGGACGTCTACGACAACTAGGATCACTCCTGACGTCAACAGTTGCATGTGGAATAGATGGACTACTACTACTCTACTTTCGCTTCCGCTATGTGTTATGTAATGGATAAGTAGAACTTCTATTATTGTAATAAGACTGGATCATGTGATCCTTTATTTGTAAGACGATTATGTGTTGTAATGAATGATGTGTTGTGATATCAATCTATTATGTCTATTCCTGGGATTGCGAGGAATGGCATAATAGGCATCTGGACTTAAAAATCCGGGTGTTGACAACAAGTTTTCGAATAAGACCCCAAACCAAAACCATCCATATCAGATGAAACCTACCCAAGCTAGGACTCCCACTAGAGGTGGGATTCCCACCCTTCCTTGGGAGGGAGTGGCCGGCCCCCTTAGGGGAGTCCACTTGGGACTCCTCCCCCCTTAGGGTTGGCCGGCCATGGTGGTGGAGTCCCAAAGGGACTCCACCTTCCAAAGTGGTTTCTTCCGGACTTTTCTAGAACCTTCTAGAACCTTCCATAGAACCTTCCGGATCATTTTAAATCTTATAAAATGACTTCCTATATATGAATCTTATTCTCCGGACCATTCCGGAACTCCTCGTGATGTCCGGGATCTCATCCGGGACTCCGAACAAATATTCGTACTCCATTCCATATTTAAGTTCTACCATTTCAACATCCAACTTTAAGTGTGTCACCCTACGGTTCGCGAACTATGCGGACATGGTTGAGTACTCACTCCGACCAATAACTAATAGCGGGATCTGGAGATCCATAATGGCTCCCACATATTCAACGATGACTTTAGTGATCGAATGAACCATTCACATACGATACCAATTCCCTTTGTCACGCGATATTTTACTTGTCCGAGGTTTGATCATCGGTATCACTCTATACCTTGTTCAACCTCGTCTCCTGACAAGTACTCTTTACTCGTACCGTGGTATGTGGTCTCTTATGAACTTATTCATATGCCTGCAAGACATTAGACGACATTCCACCGAGAGGGCCCAGAGTATATCTATCCGTCATTGGGATGGACAAATCCCACTGTTGATCCATATGCCTCAACTCATACTTTCCGGATACTTAATCCCACCTTTATAACCACCCATTTACGCAGTGGCGTTTGATGTAATCAAATTACCTTTCCGGTATAAGTGATTTACATGATCTCATGGTCATAAGGACTAGGTAACTATGTATCGAAAGCTTATAGCAAAAAACTTAATGACGTGATCTTATGCTACGCTTAATTGGGTGTGTCCATTACATCATTCATACAATGATATAACCTTGTTATTAATAACATCCAATGTTCATGATTATGAAACTAATCATCCATTAATCAACAAGCTAGATAAGAGGCATACTAGGGACTCTTTGTTGTTTACATATCACACATGTATCAATGTTTCGGTTAATACAATTATAGCATGGTATATAAACATTTATCATAAACATAAAGATATATAATAACCACTTTTATTATTGCCTCTTGGGCATATCTCCTTCAGTCTCCCACTTGCACTAGAGTCAATAATCTAGATTACATTGTAATATACCTAACACCCATGGCATTCTGGTGTTGGTCATGCTTTGCCCTAGGGAGAGCTTTAGTCAACGGATCTACTACATTCAGATCAGTGTGTACCTTGCAAATCTTTACTTCTCCATCTTCGATGTACTCACGAATCGAGTGGTAACGCAGCTTGATATGCTTCAGCCTCTTGTGTGACCTTGGTTCTTGTGCATTGGCGATGGCACCCATGTTGTCACAGTATATGACTAGTGGGTCCAATGCACTAGGAACCACACCGAGCTCTACAATGAACCTCTTCATCCATACCGCTTATGATGAAGCCTCTGAAGCCGCTATGTACTCTGATTCTGTTGAAGACTTCGCCACTGTGCACTGCTTCGAGCTTGCCCAGCTTACTGCAGCACCATTCAATATAAACACGTACCCAGACTGTGACTTAGAGTCATCAGGATCAGTGTTCCAACTTGCGTCGGTGTAACCACTTACAACGAGCTCTTGGTCACCTCCATAACAAAGAAACATATCCTTAGTTCTTTTCAAGTACTTCAGGATATTCTTGACCGCTGTCCAGTGTTCCATTCCTGGATCACTTTGATATCTGCTAGTCAAACTAACAGCATGTGCTATATCCGGTCTAGTACATAGCATGGCATACATGATAGATCCTACTGCCGAGGCATAGGGGATATTACTCATCCTTTCTCTTTCTTCTGTAGTAGCGGTCCTTGAGTCTTACTCAAGACCTTGCCTGGTAACATAGGTAAGAACCCTTTCTTACTTTCGTCCATTCTAAACTTCTTTAGAATCTTGTCCAGGTATGTACTCTGTGATAGCCCTATTAGGCGTCTTGATCTATCTCTATAAATCTTGATGCCTAATATATATGATGCTTCACCAAGGTCTTTCATTGAAAAACTATTATTCAAATAACCTTTTACACTGCTTAATAGTTCTATATCATTCCCAATCAATAATATGTCATCTACATATAATATCAGGAATGCTACAGAGCTCCCACTCACTTTCTTGTAAATACAGGCCTCTCCATGACACTGTATAAACCCGAAGTCTTTGATCACCTTATCAAAGCGTCGGTTCCAACTTCTTGATGCTTGCTTCAGTCCATAGATTGAACGCTGAAGTTTGCATACTTTGTCAGCATTTTTAGGATCGACAAAACCTTTGGGTTGTACCATATACAACTCTTCCTCAATGTCTCCATTAAGGAACGCCATTTTGACATCCATCTGCCAAATCTCATAATCGAAAAATGCAGCTATTGCTAACAAAATCCTCACAGATTTTAGCTTCGCTACAGGTGAGAAAGTCTCATCGTAGTCAACTCCTTGAATTTGTCGGAAACCCTTTGCGACAAGTCGAGCTTTATAGACAGTAATATTACCATCAGCATCTGTTTTTCTCTTGAAGATCCATTTATTCTTGACAGCCTTGCGGCTATCAGGTAAGTCTACCAAAGTCCATACTTTGTTATCATACATGGATCCCATTTCGGATTTCATGGCTTCTTGCCATTTGTTGGAATCTGGGCTCATCATCGCTTCTTCATACGTCGCAGGGTCCTCATCATTGTTATCTACAATCATGACATTTAGACAAGGATCATACCAATCAGGACTGGCACGTTCCCTTGTTGATCTGCGAGGTTCAGTAGTTTCCTCGTTTGAAGTTTCATGATCATTATCATTATCTTCCTCTGTTGCCGGTGTAGGCGGTACAGGTACAACTTCCAGTACTGCGCTACTCTGATCAACGAGTATAGATTCATCAATCTCATCGAGTTCTACTTTTCTTCCAGTCACTTCTTTAGTGAGAAATTCTTTCTCAAGAAAGGTTCCGTTCTTAGCAACAAAGATTTTGCCTTCGGATCTGTGATAGAAAGTGTACCCTATAGTTTCCTTAGGGTATCCTATGAAGACGCATTTCTCCGCTTTGGGTTCTAGCTTGTCCGGTTGTAACTTTTTTACATAGGCTTCGCAACTCCAAACTTTAAGGAACGACACCTTAGGTTTCTTATTAAACCATAATTCATACGGTGTCGTTTCTACGGATTTTGATGGTGCTCTATTTAAAGTGAATGCGGCTGTCTCTAATGCATAACTCCAAAATGATAACGGCAAATCAGTAAGAGACATCATAGAACGAACCATATCTAAGAGAGTTCGATTACGACGTTCGGACACACCGTTTCGTTGTGGTGTTCCCGGCGGTGTCAATTGTGAAAGTATTCCGCATTTCTTTAAATGCATGCCAAACTCATAACTCAGATATTCACCTCCGCGATCAGATCATAGAAATTTGATCTTCTTGTTACGTTGATTTTCTACTTCACTTTGGAATTCCTTAAACTTCTCGAAAGTTTCGGATTTATGTTTCATGAAATAGATATACCCATATCTACTCAGATCATCTGTGAAGGTTAGAACATAACGATAACCACCGCGCGACGCTACACTCATTGGTCCGCACACATCGGTATGTATGATTTCCAATAAGTCAGTAGCTCGCTCCATCATACCAGAAAATGGAGTCTTAGTCATTTTTCCCATTAGACATGCTTCGCATCTATCAAGTGACTCAAAGTCAAGTGATTCAAGTAATCCATCGGTATGGAGTTTCTTCATGCGTTTCACTCCAATATGACCAAGGCAGCGATTGCCACATATAAGTAGAATTATCATTCAATTTAATTCGCTTAGCATCAATGTTATGTATATGCGTATCACTACTATCGAGATCTAATAGAAATAAGCCATTCTTTTCAGGTGCTCGACCATAAAAGATATTATTCATAAAAATAGAACAACCATTATTCTCAGACTTGAATGAATAACCGTCTTGCATTAAACAAGATCCAGATATAATGTTCATGCTCAACGCGGGTACAAAATAACAATTATTTAGGCTTAAAACTAATCCCGAAGGTAGATGTAGAGGAAGTGTGCCGACAGCGATCACATCGACTTTGGATCCGTTTCCAACGCGCATCGTCACTTCATCTTTCAGTAGTCTTCGTTTATTCTTTAGTTCCTGTTTCGAGTTACAAATATGAGCAACCGAACCAGTATCAAATACCCAGGTACTAGAACGAGAACCAGTGAGATAAACATCTATAACATGTATATCAGATATACCTTCTTTCTTCTTCTTGACAAGGCCGCTCTTTAGATCAGCCAGATACTTGGAGCAATTACGCTTCCAGTGTCCCTTCTCCTTGCAGTAATAGCACTCAGCATCAGGCTTAGGGCCGTTCTTAGGTTTCATAGGAGGCGTGGCAGCTTTCTTGCCACCCTTCTTGAATTTTCCCTTAGACTTGCCCTGTTTCTTGAAACTGGTGGTCTTGTTGACCATCAACACTTGGTGCTCTTTCTTGATCTCAATCTCAGCAGCTTTTAGCATGCCAAAGAGTTCAGGTAACTCCTTGTGCATGTTCTGCATATTGTAGTTCATCACAAAGTTCTTGTAACTTGGTGGCAGTGATTGAAGGACACGATTAATCCCGGTCATAGGGAATCACTATTCCCAAGTCACTGAGTTTCTTCGCATGCCCGGTCATGGCGAGCATGTGCTCACTAACGGAGCTGCCTTCTTCCATCATGCAGCTGAAGAAGTGTTTCGATGCTTCATAGCATTCCACGGCCGCATGAGTTTCAAATATAGCTTTCAGCTCATTGACCAACTCATGAGGATCGTGGTGCTCAAAACGTTTTTGAGGATCGTGGTGCTCAAAACGTTTTTGAAGATCAGCTTCCAGACTGCACAGGAGGGCACACTGAACTTGAGAGTACCGAGTTTTCCGAGTCGCGTAAACATTCTTTACTTCATCGGTTTCAGTTTCTGCAGGAGGGTCACCTAGCGGTGCATCAAGCACAAATTGCAGATTTCCGCCAGAGAGGAAGATCCTCACATGACGGAACCAGTCGGTAAAGTTGCTACCGTTGCTCTTAAGCTTTTCTTTCTCTAGGAACTGGTTAAAATTGATTGGGAACGCCATCTCTACAACATATATTTGCAAAAGTTTAGACTAAGTTTATGACAAATTGAGTTCAAATTTTAATTCAACATAATTAAAAATCTAGGTGAACTCCCACTCAAAACAATATCCCTCGCATTGTCTTAGTGATCACACGAACCAAATCCACCGCACCTAAGTCCGATCATCATGAGACAAGGTGTGATTTCAATGGCGAACACTCAAAGTGTTCATCATATAAACCATATGATTCATGCTCTACCTTTCGGTATCACGTGTTCCGAGACCATGTATGTACATGCTAGGCTCGTCAAGGCCACCTTAGTATCCGCATGTGCAAAACTGGCTTGCACCCGTTGTATGCACTTGTTGATTCTATCACACCCGATCATCACGAGATGCTTCGAAACGACAAGTCTTGGCAACGGTGCTACTAAGGATGAACACTTTATTATCTTGAGATTTTAGTGAGGGATCATCTTATAATGCTACCGTCGCGATCTAAGCAAAATAAGATGCATAAAAGGATTAACATCACATGCAGTTCATATGTGATATGATATGGCCCTTTTGTCTTTGCGCCTTTGATCTTCATCTCCAAAGCACGGACATGATCTCCATCATCTTCGGGCATGATCTCCATCATCGTCGGCGTAGCGTCAAGGTCAATGGCACCGTCTTCATGATTGTCCTCCATGTAGCAACTATTACAACTACTTTGAAATACTACTCAACATGAAATTTAAAGACAACCATAAGGCTCCTGCCGGTTGCCACAATACAATAATGATCATCTCATACATATTCATCATCACATTACGGCCATATCACATCACCAAACCCTGCAAAAACAAGTTAGACGTCTCTAATTTGGTTTGCATATTTTATGTGGTTTAGGGTTTTCGAGAGAAATCTAATCTACCTACGAACATGAACCACAACGTTGATACTAATGTTATCAATAGAAGAGTAAATTGAATCTTCACTATAGTAGGAGAGACAGACACCCGCAAAGCCTCTTATGCAATACAAGTTGCATGTCGAACGAGGAACAAGTTTCATGAACGCGGTCATGTAAAGTTAGTCAGAGCCGCTTCATCCCACTATGCCACAAAGATGCAAAGTACTCAAAATAAAGATAACAAGAGCATCAACGCCCACAAAAAATTGTGTTCTACTCGTGCAACCATCTATGCATAGACACGGCTCTGATACCACTGTAGGGATTCGTTGCATAGAAAACAAAATTTTTCCTACCGCGAACACGCAATCCAAGCCAAGATGCAATCTAGAAGACGGTAGCAACGAGGGGATTATCGAGTCTCACCCTTGAAGAGATTCCAAAGCCTACAAGATGAGGCTCTTGTTGCTGCGGTAGACGTTCACTTGCCGCTTGCAAAAGCGCGTAGAAGATCTTGATCACGGCGCCACGAACGGGCAGCACCTCCGTACTCGGTCACACGTTCGGTTGTTGATGAAGACGACGTCCACCTCCCCGTTCCAGCTGGCAGCGGAAGTAGTAGCTCCTCCTGAATCCGACAGAATGACGGCGTGGTGTCGGTGGTGGTGGAGAATCCCGGCGGAGCTTCGCTAAGCGTGCGGGGAAGAAGGAGTAGTGGGGTGGCTAGGGTTTGGGGAGAGGGGGCGCCGGCCATCTAGGTGGTGCGGCCACCTTGTGTTGTTGGGGTGGCCGGCCCCCTCCCCTTGGCCCTCATTATATAGGTGGAACACCCAAGAGTTGGTCTACAAGTCTTCGAATAAGACCCCAAACCAAAACCTTCCATATCACATGAAACCTACCCAAGCTAGGACTCCCACTAGAGGTGGGATTCCCACCCTTCCTTGGGAGGGGTGGCCGGCCCCCTTAGGGGAGTCCACTTGGGACTCCTCCCCCCTTAGGGTTGGCCGGCCATGGTGGTGGAGTCCCAAAGGGACTCCACCTTCCAAAGTGGTTTCTTCCGGACTTTTCTAGAACCTTCTAGAACCTTCCATAGAACCTTCCGGATCATTTTAAATCTTATAAAATGACTTCCTATATATGAATCTTATTCTCCGGACCATTCCGGAACTCCTCGTGATGTCCGGGATCTCATCCGGGACTCCGAACAAATATTCAAACTCCATTCCATATTCAAGTTCTACCATTTCAACATCCGACTTTAAGTGTGTCACCCTACGGTTCGCGAACTATGCGGACATGGTTGAGTACTCACTCCGACCAATAACCAATAGCGGGATCTGGAGATCCATAATGGCTCCCACATATTCAATGATGACTTTAGTGATCGAATGAACCATTCACATACGATACCAATTCCCTTTGTCACGCAATATTTTACTTGTCCGAGGTTTGATCATCGGTATCACTCTATACCTTGTTCAACCTCGTCTCCTGACAAGTACTCTTTACTCGTACCGTGGTATGTGCTCTCTTATGAACTTATTCATATGCTTGCAAGACATTAGACGACATTCCACCGAGAGGGCCCAGAGTATATCTATCCGTCATCGGGATGGACAAATCCCACTGTTGATCCATATGCCTCAACTCATACTTTCCAGATACTTAATCCCACCTTTATAACCACCCATTTACGCAGTGGCATTTGATGTAATCAAAGTACCTTTCCGGTATAAGTGATTTACATGATCTCATGGTCATAAGGACTAGGTAACTATGTATCGAAAGCTTATAGCAAAAAACTTAATGACGTGATCTTATGCTACGCTTAATTGGGTGTGTCCATTACATCATTCATACAATGATATAACCTTGTTATTAATAACATCCAATGTTCATGATTATGAAACTAATCATCCATTAATCAACAAGCTAGATAAGAGGCATACTAGGGACTCTTTGTTGTTTACATATCACACATGTATCAATGTTTCGGTTAATACAATTATAGCATGGTATATAAACATTTATCATAAACATAAAGATATATAATTACCACTTTTATTATTGCCTCTTGGGCATATCTCCTTCAAGCTACGCTAGTGAGAAGACGAAACGTCTAGAGCTCAAAGGGGGAGGCTTCAAGACAACGCCTCTAGGAAGGGAAACGACGCTCGGGAGCGTTGTCGTTGTCGGCACTGCAACGTCGTGTGGTGCTTTCGCGGAAGCTTCAACACCCCACCCCAAGAGAAAGCCTATGTCACCAGCTGGTGAAGAACACCAGCATCCCCCGTGGCACGACATCAACTCTGACTACCCCTGGGCTCAAGATCTTGACACGTTCTTCTGCAATGAAGAGTAGTATGTTGACTTCCCCACACAAATCCTCCATGCTCTCTCATCGTCTCTCTCCGATCATTTCCATGTACTCCTCGCAAGCGATGCGAGTCCAAAGCGCCCCAAAACCTTCCGGTTCAAAAAAAAATTGGTTAAAGATGTCGGGTTTTATGAAGGTTGTCCAAGGACCATAGAATGAAAACTTATTCCACATCGAAGCTTCTCGTCTACTTTTCCACAAGTTGAAGATCTCTCTCAAGGATTGAGACAGTGGAGTAAAAAGCTTTTACCGGCCTCCAAAGTGCATCTTTATATGGTCTTGAATATTATCTTGACATTGGACATTGCCCAAGAATCACTGGAACGCCCCGAAGAGCTCGATTTGAGGAGAAGGATTAAAAGTAAAATTGTTGGGTTGGCCATCGTCGATGATGAGGACATCCCTACCACACTACTACCCCCGTCATTGCAAGATGAAGATGAAGCTGTTGTGAAGCTCAAGTCCAATGAAGTCAGGATTGGACCAATGACAAGAGCTCGTGCGAAGCTACTTAAACAACAGGTGAACTTGTTCCTAAACGATACTTTGATTGATGAGAACTTTATACTGCCTAAGTCCTATTATTTATGTATGATCAGATATGAGGAGGGAGCAAGCATCACACGAGGAGGAGAGGAGCAGCTGGAAAGATGGACGTGAAGCTGGACATGGAGCTGGACATGAAGACACCCCATGGACGCGCGAGAGAGGAGCGGGAGGCATCCGCGAGAGAGGAGGACGAAGTCCAGGCCGGTCCAGCATCCGGTCAGACCAGCCGCCATGCCGGAGCGCCTGGTCCCTGGCCCGGTCCGACCGGGCGGCCCGCCGGATCCACCCCGGTGCCAATCGGGCGCTCCGCTGATGCCATCCGGGCGGGGTACTGAGCCACACGTCCCGCACCCGGTCGTCACCCGGTCCCAGGCCCGGTCCAAACCAGACCGGCCGAGTCCGAGTCTCTCTCGACCAGATCTATTCTGGGTCGGTTATTTTCGTACTTTTTCGACCTGAGGTCATCCCGAACGCCTATATAAGTGCCCATGACGCCCCCAGAGTTGATTTAGACCACGTTTAAGATAAACCCTAGTTCATAGTTGTTTGCCTTGCAACTCTATTGAATTCCTACACCCTATTGCATTGATTTGGTGTAGATCTGAAAGTCTTGTGTAATATATTGTTCCATTGGGAATTAGAAGGTTGCAACTTACCGCTTCGTGGTCGGCGGCTACGTGCGCAGTTGCGAATATCTTGCAGGGTTGAGAGTTGTTGCATTGGCGACAGGGACCAATCGAGAGATCTCGTTGCGTCATACAAGTTATCATCCACTTCATCAAGTTACCTCCGCTGTGTTCGCCCCGTGATCATCATCACCACCGTTGTTTACTGAGAAGATCAGGCCACCCCTTATCAGTCGATCATGCAAGGAAGCGTCAAGTATCAAGGATTACCCATCTAAAGGAAGGTGATGCCAACACTAGATTCTTCCACATATATGTCAACTTCCGCCGGAAAAAAATCATTCATAGGCTCAAGCACAACAATGGATAGGTCACCAATCATGAAACAAAAAAAATCATTCTAGACCGCTTTGCCTCGGTGATGATAAAAGGAGCTCCTTGAACCACCGATTTGAATTGGAATCATATTCCCGTGCCGGAGTGTGACCACTCGGATTTGATGGATACTTCACTGAGGAGGAGGTCAAATGCGCCATTCTCAGCTCCGCATGTGACAAGGTGTAAGGTCTGTATGGCTTCACCGGTGGTTTGTACCAGGCATGTTGGAGTATTTTCAAGCTGGAGATCATGAATGTGATCCACAACTTCCATTGCCTCTGGACCTTGAATCTTCACTGGATTAACTCTGAAAACATTGCCTTGATCCCAAAAAATAGGAAACCTGCGAGATTTCAGATTTTGGGACTATAAGTCACATTCATGTCATTGCTAAATTCATCACTAAGATGATGGTTGTACGTGTGTCTTGCCGCCTCACATGGATTCCTTGTCTCAAATGTGCAAAGTGTTGTCATAAAAAGGAGTATCCATGACAACTACATGTATGTGACAAATCTTTCTTGGAAACTTCACAACACAAAAACTCCCCGCCTCCTCCTTAAGCTTGATATCAAAAAGGATTTTGACTTGGTTCGATGGGACTATCTTATGGACCTTCTTCATCATTGCGGCTTCCCAAGGTTCTTTTTGTTGGGTTTGGGCGCTCCTCTCTACTTTGACCTCGAGTGTCCTCCTTAATGGTGTGGCGTGTGACCCCATAAAGCATGGTCATGGCCTTAGACAAGGAGACCCATTGTCGCATCTCCTCTTTCTTTTGGCCATTGATTACATCAATCATCTTCTCTCCAAGGCAACCGACCAAGGCATTCTCCACCCCATTCGAGGAAGTGAATTGGTGACTCGTACCTCCCTATATGCTGATGATGCGGTGGTGTTCGTGGCTCCTATCAAATATAACATTACTTTCCTTGCCTCCATTCTCGTAGATCTTGGCAAAGTCACTGGCCTAAGTGCCAATTTCCATAAAAGCCTAGTTGCTCCTATCCGTTGCGAAGATATTGACCTTGATGAGAGGTCCTCCAATCCTTCCCGGCAACAAGAGCAACCATTCTGATGCGATACTTGGGCCTCCCTTTGATTGTGCACCACCTCATATGATCCTACCTTCAACATCTTGACGACAAAATTGTCGGCAAACTTGCATCCAAGAATTTGAAAAATGTCAACATGGCGGGTCGAAGGGTCTTAGTTCGGGCTGTCCTCACATCGCAAGCTATCTACCATATTACTTCCACAGATCTCCCCAAAGAAGTCCATGTGAGACTCATTGCTCACCTTCGTGCGTACTTGTGGGTGGGATGTTACAAAGTTACTGGAGTAAAGTGCAAAGTGAATTAGGAATAAGTGTGTTGCGCAACAAAACTTGGTATCTTGCATCGTGAGAAATATGCAACCACCCTTAGACTAAGATGGTTATGGCTACAGGGGGTTGATTACAAGAAATCTTGGATAGGCCATGTAAATCCTTGAAATGAACAAGACCAACATTACTTTTCCGCAGCAACAATTTGCATGGTTGGAAATGGCGAAAAGGCAAAATTCTGGACCTCTTCCTGGCTTCGGTACCCTATGTACATCGTGCCAAAAATATAAAAAAATATGAAGAAGAAAGAATTTCACGTTTAGGAAAGCCCTGAAAGAAAAAAAAATGGTTAAGAAAATTGATACCAACCAAGGTCTTAATGTGGAGCACATAAAGAGTTTGCCACACTTTGGGAATTGCTTGACGGTGTTTAACTTACCCATCATGATGCTCCTCACACCATCAAATCGAAGTTCACTACCAATGTACACTCATGTTAGTCTGCACTGTTACTCTCTCCTCTCTTCCTGATACTCATGTGTGGAAGTGATCAAAAAATGGTCTCTTCTCTATCAAATCTGTGTACACTCAACTTTGCAGTAATGGGATAGACATATCCTTCAAGCACCTCTGGAAATCCAAACTGCCCATGAAAATCAAGATTTGGTTGTGGTTAATTTGGCACAATGCCATAGCCACTAAGGATAATATGACGAGGAGAAAATGGGAAGGAAATACAAAATGCCAGTTTTGTGATGAGAAGGAGAACATTCATCATCTTTTCTTTACATGTGCAGCAGCAAAATATGTTTGGAGCTGTGTTGCTAGATCCATTGGTGTTGTTAATAGACTTGCCTCCTTTTCCCAATTCTTTTGGTGGTTCCCTCGTTTCCTCCCTGCTAGACGCAATGTCCAGATTGCAGGCATAGCAGCAAGCAATCTGTTGGGCAGTTTGCAAACTGCGCAACAAGCTTGTTTTGATGGAAAACTAATCAAGTCCCCCATTGAACTAATATGTTACTTTGTTGTGTTTATGAAATACTAGGCATGTTTACATAACTCTGCAGACGTGGTGGCGATGTCTCTGGCTGCTCGGGGCGCAAACTCTCCAGGATCCAGTTTATTCGTGAAAATGCACATAATCCCAATGACAATGAAGATCAGAACCGCCGAAGTGATGACAATGCTTGATATCTTGCCTAGAGGGTGGCTGCTCATGAAAGTTGAAGATTGGAAGAACTTTCCTTTGTTGTTGACTTGTTGGATGGTGTTGGTTTTTTAACTGAAGGCACGAAGCCCTGCTTTAAATTAATAAAGCCGTGCGGCCGATAGATACAGGAATGCTGAGACAGCTTACAACACAACACCCAACTCAAACACACAAAGGTGAACTAGAAACGCAGCTTGAGCCGGCAATGACCTCCTCGCATGAGCGCCAGGATAGCAGCAGTAGCAGCACCAGGTAGGCAATGGCATTGAGGGTAGCACACAATGATCACCACCGTTGTCAACGAAGGAGCAACTTCCTCCTCCATCACCGAAGAGAGTCCCTACCCTCTCGTCCTGGATCGCAGGACGCCGTACCATCGGCAGATGGAGATGTTCACCCTAGAAACAAGGAGAGTTACCTTCCAGGAGACCAACCGGAGACTGCACAGACCACCTCGCCTCCAGGCACACCGGTGCGACGATGAACTTCCGCGAGGACACCCAGGAGATGAGAAAGCTTGCGAAACAGCCAACGAACTAGAAGACACAACGGAGCCAAGCTTCAGCCCCGCCACCAACAGGACCACACCAACCATAGCAGCGCTCGCCACTACACCACCGGTCCCCAGACGGCACCTCCAAGGAGGGAACGACGCCAAGGCGCCGCTGCCGACCAATCCAACGGATTTTGGGCTTTCACCAGGTCACGGCGCCCCCAAAGGCGTCGCCGCCACTGTGGTCAAAGACCGAGGATTTCTCCCGGCCCCAGCCTGCCACACCTGCTCCCCAGCCATCAGACACCGACACGAAGCCGACATCGCAGATCTGCGGGGAGGGAGAGAGGCCAGGGGAAGGAGCAGATCTGACCTTCGGGCTCTCGCGAGCAGACAGCGCCACCCACCCTTGAGCTGCACCCGTCGTCGCCCCGCCGTCCACACGGACCAGGGCGCCGGTCATCAGCATCCACGAACGCCGCCGGCCGCGCGGACAGCGCCGTCTCACCAACCGTGGCCGCCGCCACGAATCCGGAGCCCCCACCGAGGAAGCCGCCGGGGAGGACACCCTCACCTACGGCCCAGCCAGGGGCGGGCCATCGGAGGAAGGGGCCCGTCGAGCAGCCGCCATGGTCAAGGCGATCCCGGCGCGGAGATCCTCCAACTAGAACAGCGCGGGGGGCCAAGGGCTCAGATCCCCGCCGCCCCCTTCATCGGCGTCGCGGGCTTAGCCCGCCGGCGTCTCTAGGGGCGACGAGGAGGGCAGGAAGGGGAGGAGGAGACGGAGGCGGCGCGGCTAGGGTTTTTCCCCCTCGGTCGCCTGGAGGGGGCGACCCGAGGAGAGCGAAGCGGTCTCTAGAGTCCACATATTCGTGAGGTTGGTGTTGGTTAGTTGTTTAGATGCCTGGACACAACCTTCCACCTTATTTAATCAGGGGGTTGTTCTCTTGTTTCACATGTTCATGTGAACCTCTAGTCTTGTACTTTTGATCCAGAACTCGTTTGAGTTTGGTGTTGTAGCTCTTACCGTTATATCTCTATAATGGAAATCGATTCCACTGAGTGGGTTCGCGTTGGAAAAAAAAGGTAGCGATATGAACTACTTTGATGCTTCGGTGTGGAAGGTTTGGACTCCTCCGAAGTGCAATTTTTTTTTTTTTTTGCTTGGCTTGTGATGCAAAAATAGATTTTGGACCGTCGATAGACTTTAAAAAAGGGGGATGGCCAAATTGTGGAAATTGCCCTCTTTACAACCAAATTCAAGAATCGAGTCTCACCTTTAATACAAATGTGGATTCATCATACAGATTTGGAAGGAGAGCTTTGCGTGGTGTGGTATTCATGGTATGTTGCCGGTGGGATGGGCAAATGAGGAGTCCGTTGATGATTGGTCGATGAAGATAGCCCTCCAAAGAGGAAATGAAAGGAAAGCTATGACCTCCATGACCATGCTTGTCTCTTAGGAAATTTAGAAGGAGCATACTGCAAGAGTTTTTCAGCACCATTCTTCTCCCGCGGCCATTGTATTCAAGAAAATCAAGGATGAGGCGAGAGCTTGAAGTTTATGCAGTGTGCCTTTTTTTGGATATGTAATTTGGAACAGGGCATCCCCACCAGGTTCTTCCAAAGAAACTGGCTGATCCTTAAGCAAGAGATCATTGCTGTAGTCAAGGTTTCCTTTGCTAACGGAGTCGATGATACCATCATTGCGTTTATCCCCAAAGTTAACAATGCTTTTGATCTCAAAAGACTTCCGTCCAATCTCCCTCTGTAATGATGTACTATACTTATCCTGCTAGCACAAAGCGCCTTCATTGCTGTCAAGCTCATCCCAGACAACGCGCTGATTGCTTTCGAATGTTTTCACTCTATTCAAAAACAGAAAAAGAGTTTTTTTTTTTTTGAGAAGAAAACAGAAAAAGAGTTGACAACAACATTATGCGCCTACAAGTGAGACCACTCAAAAGCCATAAACCGTGTGGATTGGAGATATCTAGGAGGAATCCTTCTCAAGCTGGGCTTCCAAAACAAAGTGGGTGCACCTTGCTACCAAGCTATCACAACTACTTTTGTCAACGTTGCCAACTTCTAATGTCTAATTTGCCAGTTTCGAAAAGCTGTAAGCGTTCACAGCAAATCAAGAAAACCTGGTGATTTGCATGGTGATTGAAATGGCCAACAGAGCAAAAGTGACAGGACAACAGATTTCACAGTTGCAATTGCATGGTGATTGTCATCACCAGGATGGTCAATATTTCAATAATTACTATTCCATATCAGTGAATCTTCAGCTACAGTTCACAGTTGCAAATGTCTGCTTTTGCAGACATAATAGCATATCATCCCCATCAGCTAACGTCCTTCTTTGAGCATCATGTTCTTCTCCAATATAAATTTCCCTTCTTTGTACTTCTGGTCCTCACTGTAAGCTTTCGCCTGCATATTGTTCAATTAGTGAGGACATCATCATAACAATCACAAAATTTGATGTAAGCAACCTAGGATCGAGCAGAAAGATCGCATGACCTTTTTTAACCTAGAAATTTCACAAGATTTGATTTCGATAATACTTAAAAGGAAAAAAAAAAATCCCGTGCTCCAGACATGACCTACGAAGAGAGTATCTGCTTTTATTTACTTCGCGTTCTTGGTTTAGTCAAAGTATATAGGAACAAATAATCAACATTTGTAATACCGAAATCATATCATATGAAAATATATTTACGACGATTCCAATAACATAGATTTTATATTATAGATGTTAATATTTTTTATATTATAGATGTTAATTTTGGTGAAGTAAATACAAACGGAGAGAGTATATGCTTGTGGCTTGCTCTAGCCTACATGCCAATGGCAGGCTCAAGGGAACGGATAACTCGTGCCCCTACAGCCTGGAGGAGCCTTTGTACTAGTATTACCACAGGCAGACAATAACAAGATCCTGGTAAACTAATGATCTGCATGATTCCATGGAGAATGCAGTCCTCCCAGGACATCAAACATGACATTAGTGTCATGCTATGAATACCATGTGGACTTTGTTATGCTTCTATAGGAAAAAATGGAGCTCAATAAACACGATAAGGGCAAATGTTAACTTTCTGCCCTTTTAAGAACAAAATGGATTCACCATATCTCTCAACTATTACATCATTATGAACTTCATGTACCCCTCCATCCCAAATAAGTTGCTCAAGTTTTTCTAGATACGGTTGTATCTAGACATGTTTTTAGTGTGTAGATACATACGTATCTGAAAAAGTTGAGCAAGTTATTTTGGGACAGAGGGAGTACAATAAACTAACCCTCTTAACTGACGGCACCAAGTTACGGGCTTCGTATAGGCAGAAAGCATAGCTACATTGGTTGCCATTTTCCTTTGACAACACTGAATTAAAGCATGCACATGTGCATGTGTTTGGTAATACAAGAAGGATTTTCATAAGCAGATACTTTAGGAGACAGAAAAACCCGTAATCATTTGAACAAGAATCAGTCTACAGAAGAAATATGTGCATGTTAAATTACAGCACTGTGCAACCTATACTCTAGTGCCAACACAGTTCTGAATAAAGTGGTCCTGTTGAAACACAGAGGTCATACCTTACAGCTTTTGTGGCAGGGGACGTGCCTATGGCACCAAGTAGAGCTAGCCAACTAAGGATATGCATCATCTCGGTTTTAGTTTCTTCCTTTAAATTAGCAATTCGGTTGACCTATAGTTAGGCTTTGATGTGATCAGCCTCCCCATACATAAAGGGACTTGGCAGTAGGGAATATAGTCAATCAAGAGAAACCATAATGAATAACCCGAGTCTCCAGTTCTCTCCTATCCCTGGCAGCCAAGCTGTACAAGGCTATCCTCTCCAGGCAGAAGTTGCCCCAGTATGAACCCCAGTTCATATCAGAAGTATTAGTTTACAGGATGGTGTTAGGATGCTTCTTAGATGAATTAACTATAATAGGTTGACAAACTTGCATGCTTTAACTTAAATGAATTGTTCATTAACTAAAATGAGAAGTGAAACTTACATATTTCCAGCCAAGGAGCCGTTGGCAGCAGCTACAGTAGATATCGTTCACTGTATGCAATCCAGTCAAGAGATGGCGATCCTCGTTGGGACCAAGACTCACATTCACCCTGGACGTGACATTCACCCAGATTAACATGTCAACAAGAGTCGGTAGAGGTTTGGTAGTTCAAATGTTGGATGGTCAATTACTCATACTAACTCATTCCATGATAACATCTAATGTAAATGTTAATAGCCATAATGCTATTTCACAAATGTGTTTGCTAGATAAGATAGAAGCATTGTCCGAATTACATGGTTCCTCAAAATTGGTTCAGTATTTTTTGCAAATGAAGAAAGTGCACGATACTTCATTAGCAGGTTCTACTGGTTCCACAAAATGTTAGGCCTGACTTTCATTGGCATTAGTATTTGGCCAGCATCAAAATCGACCCTGGCCAAGCTCTCTCAATTCTAACTTTGGGTTGCCTATCCCCATTAAGTGCCATCCTGCCAGTCAAGTGATCTCTAAAGCACAACTGACGCTACTTGGCCTTTCGATTTTAGCTCTCCAACCTAAGATCAGAATTACCTCAGGAGGCAGTTGATTAACAAAGTTATTTGTTTGTTTTCTATTTCATTTGATCTGTATGACTGTATCCATCACAGGTTGAGATGATATTCATCGCTGCACACATCCAACACAGCCATATAGACATATAGAAATGACCACCATGATTCTTCACCCTCAGTCACAAGTTCATAACCAAAACTACCTCTAGGAAACAACATTTCTATACTAGAGAACAATTATCTTACAGCTATGACGAACCTAAATCAATATGGCTACAAACAGTTCATATTAACTTTGCACGGCTCGAGTTTACGATCTCTTCTCTATACTGTCGGAATACGGAATGCATGTAAATGGGAGACGCTAAGCATTTCCAGAATAGCAGCATTGCACCGATCACACGACACGTGGTGTGGAAAGTGGAAAAATCAAAGATGGGGAAAGAAAAAGGATAGCTCAGCTCACACGCTATCGAAGAGGTAGGCGCGGCCGTGGCGGCCGCGGAACTCCTTGGAGACGATGTCCTCCGGCGAGGCGGAGTCAACCCTGCAGTACTTGCACTTGAACACCTTGGGCCCCGGGAGGTACTCCAGGAACAGCATCCCCATCGCCCCTCCTCCCACGCAGCGAATTCCAACAGGAGCAGCAAGCGGCAGGAGATTCCCTTCCCCGGACCAAAATCAGCAATCGAGCAGCGAGAGACGGCGTGGCCACTAGATCCTGTCAAATCCCGAATCGGCGGAATGGGAAGCGGGTGCCGGGCCCGATCGCCATGGATGTGGGGCGGGATCGGCCCCGCGGCGGTGGATTCGGGTGGTGGATTTGGTTGGGGGAGAGGAAAGCTTACGCGATGAACAGATGGCCTTGTCTTGGTTTCGGGTTGGTTTGGTAGTTTCCCACGTTTGTCTGCTCCAAAGGCCACTTCTTGCCATTCCACCGGATTTATAGGAGGGTGATGGTAACTTACATTCCATTTTATGTTTCTCTCTCATAGAGAGCATTAGTCAAAAGTTTAGGCGGTGGCATGCCAACAATCAATGTACATTGTAGTATCCAAAATTTCTCGGCGTCATTCCAGCATGAAATTTTGTTTCGTTTATTTCAATATGTATACGGTTTTGCAAGAATTAATATTGTAATTGTGAATGATTTATATGTTTGTATTTTAGAAGACGTTTGCTTATGGTTGTGGAGGAATTTATCGAACTATCAAACATATCTACTCCTACCTTGAACCCGATAAGTTTGTATTCTTTTTCCGGTAAAAGGCTTGTGTATCTATGTGCATTGACCTTTTCTTCCGTGAACCCTACGCAATGATTTGTGCAGAAGATGCACTTCGACTTGTCAACTCTACCATGCGGGCTCTTGGACAGAAGTAATTTGCATTTGTTCCTCTCTTTGTGTAAACATATTCTGCCCCCAACGAAATCCACTGCCCGGTGGATTCGGGCGGTGGATTTGGTTGGGGAGGAGTGCGGTTGGGAAAGCGTAGGAGATGAGGAACTGGTGGCCCTTGTCCTTGGCGTTTCATACGTTTTCCTCCTCACATCGGCCACTTCTTGCCACCGGTCCAGATTTATAGGGGGCGATGGCGTGGTTTTGTTGGTTCGTGAATTGCATTCCATTTCATTCCATGTTCGTCGCTTGTGGAGAGCACCAGTCAAAAGTTTGGGCGGTGGCATGGCAATGGACAATGTGCATTGTGGTGTCCGAAATTTCTCAACTTCATCTCATCATGAAATTTGGTTTCGTTTATTCTACTATTTGTACTGTTTTGCAAGAATTAATGCTATAAGTATGAGTGATTTATAGGTTTGGATTTCGGGAGACGTTTTTTTACGGCGGTGGAGAATTTACCAAACTATCAAACCTATCTACTCCTACCTTGGACCCGATGAGCTTGTGCTTTTTCCGGTGAAAATCACGTGGATTTGGTTAGGGGAGGAGTTGGGTTGGAAATGCGTAGGCGACGAGAAATGGATGGTCCTTGTACTTGGCGTTTTCCGTGCATCGCTTTTTTTGTAGAAAGCTCTACCGGCGATAAAAAAAAAATGTTTGGCCCGAGCCAAAAAGAGGTCGGTGCTTCCCCAGCTGCTATTCCTACTCCTTTCGCTGGTTCCAAATCAGGTGACTTTGGAGTTGGTTTGTGTTGTTCTGGTAGTTTCGCACGTTTGCCTGCTCGCATCGACCACTTCTTGCAAACGCTTCGGATTTATAGGGGGGCGATGGCGTGGTTTGGTGATTCGTGACTTGCATTCCATTTTAGTTCATGTTCTTCGCTCGCAAAGAGCACAAGTCAAAAGTTTGGGCGGTGACATGGCAGCAAACAATGTGCTTTATGGTATCCGAAATTTCTCGGCGTCATCTCAGCACGAAATTTGGTTTCGTTTATTCTAGTAATTGTACTGTTTTGCAATAATTAATATTGTAATTGTGACTGATTTATATGTTTGGATTTTAGATGACGTTTGCTTATGGTTGTGGAGAATTTACCGAACTATCAAACATATCTACTCCTACCTCGGACCGGATGAGCTTGTGCTCTTTTTCTGGTTAAACCACGTGTACCTAAGTACTTTGACCTGTTCTTGCTTTGACCCTATGCAACAAATTTCGAAGAAGATGTTTACACAAAATTTCCATTTCGACTTGTCAACTCTACCATGTGGCTCTTGGATAGAAGTAATTTTCATTTTTTTCCTATATTTTTGTGTAAACATCTTCTTCCCCCAACTAAATCCACCGAGTGGTGGATTTTGCTGGTAGGAGGAGTTGGGTTGGGAAATCATAGGCGGCGAGGAAAATAGATGGGCCTTGTCCTTGGCGTTTCACGTTGGTTTTTGTTGTTCTGGTAGTTTCACACGTTTGCCTTCTCGCATCGGCCATTTCTTGCCAACCCTCCTGATTTATAGGGGGCGATGGCGTGGTTTGGTGGTTTGTGACTTGCATTCCATTTCAGTTCATGTTCGTCGCTCATAGAAAGCACAAGTCAAAAGCTTGAGCGATGGCATGGCAGCAAACAATGTGCATTGTGGTATCCGAAATTTCTCGACGTCATCTCCGCACGGAATTTGGTTTCGTTTATTCTAGTATTTTTAATGTTTTGCAATACTTAATATTATAATTGTGAGTGATTTATAGGTTTGGATCTTGGATGATGGTTGCTTATGGCTGTGGAAAATTTACCGAACTATCAAACCTATCTACTCCTACCTCTGATCCGATGAGCTTGTGCTCTTTTTCGGTGAAAATCGTGTATCTATGTACTTTGACCTTTTCTAGCTTGGACCCTATGCAATGAATTTCGCAGAAGATGTTTAAAAAAAATTCCATTTCGACTTGTCAACTCTACCATGTGGCTCTTGGATACAAAGTAATTTTCATTTTTTCCTATATTTTTATGTAAACATCTTCTTTCCCCAACGAAATCCACCACTCGGTGGATTTGGTTGGGAGGAGGAGTTGGGTTGGGAAAGCGTAGCCGACGAGGAGCAGATGACCCTTTTCCTTGCGTTTCACGTTGGTTTCTGTTGTTCTGGTAGTTTCGCATGTTTGCATGCTCGCATCGGCCATTTCTTGCCAATGCTCCGGATTTATAGGTGGGCGATGGCGTGGCTTGGTGGTTTGTGACTTGCATTCCGTTTCAGATCATGTTCATTGCTCGTAGAGAGCACAAGTCAAAAGTTTGGGCGGTGGCGTGGCAGCAAATAATGTGCATTGTGGTATCCGAAATTTCTCGGCGTCATCTCACCACAGAATTTGGTTTAGTTTATTCTTGTATTTTTACTATTTTACAATAACTAATATTGTAATTGATGGGATTCGTAGCATAGAAAACAAAAAAAAATCCTACCGCAAGAACGAATAACAAGCCAAGATGCAATCTAGAAGATGGGAGCAACAAGAAGATCATGAGACTAACCCTCGAAGATTTTTAAAGCCTACGAGATTAGATCTCGTTGTTGCAGAAGATGATCACTTGCCGCTTTCAAAAGCGCGTAGAAGATCTTGACGGTGCCACAGTCGGGCAGCACCTCCGTACTCGGTCACACGTTCGGTGTTGATGACGACGTCCTTCTCCCCGTTCCAGCGGGCAGCGGAAGTAGTAGATCCTCCTCGAAATCCCGACAGCACGACGGCGTGGTGTCGGTGGCGGTGGAGATCTCCGGCCGGGCTTCGCCGTAAGCACTACGGGAGAGAGGTGGAGGAGGGAGGTGTGCTAGGGTTTGGAGAGAGGGGGTGGCTAGGGCACCGGCCAGGGGTGCCCTAGGTGGTGCGGCCAAGTCATAGGCTGCCCCTCCTTCTCCTCCTCATTATATAGGTGGAACCCCAAGGGTTTGCCCAAAGTCTCCGAATAAGACCCCAATTCAAAAACTGCCTTGTGGACGAAACCTAGAGGGACAGGGACTCTCCCCTTCCCCCTTTTCTTTGGGCGGCCAAGGAGGTTCTAGAACATTCTAGCGTCTTCCATAAATGCACTGGATCATTTCCAAACTTGGAAAGTGACTTCCTATATATGAATCTTATTCTCCGAACCATTCCGGACCTTCTCGTGATGTCCTGGATCCCATCCGAGACCCCGAACAAATATTTGAACTCCATTCCATACTCCATATCTACTTAAAACGACATCAAACCTTAAGTGTGTCACCCTACGGTTCGTGAACTATGTAGACATGGTCGAGACTCCTCTCCGACCAATAACCAATAGCGGGATCTGGAGATCCATAATGGCTCCCACATATTCAACGATAACTTAGTGATCCATTGAACCATTTACATACGATACCGATTCTCTTTGTCACGCGATATTTTACTTGTCCGAGGTTTGATCATAGGTATCTCCATACCTTGTTCAACCTCGTCTCCGACAAGTACTCTTTACTCGTACCGTGGCATGTCATCTCTTATGAACCATTCATATGCTTGCAAGCTAATCAGACAACATTCCACCAAGAGGGCCCAGAGTATATCTATCTGTCATCGGGATGGACAAATCCCACTCTTGATCCATATGCCTCAACTCATACTTTCTGAATTCTTAATCCCACCTTTATAACCACCCATTTACGAAGTGGCGTTTGATATAATCAAAGTACCCTTCCGGTATAAGTGATTTACATGATCTCATGGTCGAAGGACTAGGTAACTATGTATCGAAAGCTTATAGCAAATTGAACTTAATGACGTGATCTTATGCTACGCTTAATTGGGTGTGTCCATTATATCATTCATCTAATGACATAACCTTGTTATTAATAACATCCAATATTCATGATCATGAAACTATGATCATCTATTAATCAACAAGCTAGTTATACAAGAGGCTTTATAGGGACTCCTTGTTGTTCACATAACACACATGTATCAATGTTTCGGTTAATACAATTATAGCATGGTATGCAAACATTTATCATAAACACAAAGATATATAATAACCACTTTATTATTGCCTCTTGGGCATATCTCCAACAGTTTCCCACTTGCACTAGAGTCAATAATCCAGTTTACATTTGTAAAGATATAACACATTGGCCTTCTGGTGCTTATCATGTTTTGCTAACGGGATAGGTTTCAGTCAATGGATCTGACATGCTCAGAAACATATGTATTTTGCAATTCATTTGCGTCTTCACGCATTACTCATTTTCCAAATGAGTTGGCATTAAATATTTTTGGTCTTTTGGTGCAACCTTAATTCCGCGGTCTGAAATATGTCACTAATATTGTCACACACAATATAGCTTCAAAGTTCTGACACTGTCGGAACTACACCAAGTTCTCAAAGAACTTCTCAACTTAACATCCTCGATCATTGTCAAAATAATGACATACTCTGCCTTTTTCTGTAGAATCCGTCACAATATTTAGAACTCATCTAAATCTAGCATAGACATCTTCTAGCTCATTGTGCTACCTTTTAATCAACACTTAGCCTAATTGAGATTGAAATTTTATTTTTATATGTGACCAAACTAATATCAGTGCAACACCTTACATCGATTTGTTTGTCATTACCCCCTATGAAACTAATATCATTGGTTCTTCTAAAGCACACAGGGATATTCTTAGTGTTGTCCAATGATCATTACATGAATCATTCTGGTATATGCTCCTAACTCTTTAGAGCACAGGACATCTGATTTTGTACATATTATTCGTGATCTAAAATCACTCATGTGTTTTTACTCATCAAGTGTCAAATACACTCAAGTCTTGTTAAACCTTCACATGGAAAAGAACACCTTCTTAATATTTTTATACTGAACTACTTCAATATTCATTCTATGTACTTTAACTTAAACTTATTATGTGTTTCAATCTATCTTCATAGATCTTGACACTAAATATGTTTCAGTTCATATCCTTTCATTGAAGTTAATTCTCAATGAAACCTTTTTTGCAAATGCAAGCCACTTCATCGTCTCCAATGAAATCATAACTCTTTGATCATTTCATCCGGTGAAGATTCCAACTCCGCGATACTCACTTCATCCAATTGAAGTTTGTATACCTATCTAGTATTCCACAGACCAACAAAACTCTTGGTTGTATCTTGTATACACCTTTAATACACACTTCTATTAAGTAATGTATTTTGCCATCCTACTAAAATAAATATGTAGCGATTACTAAAATAATCCACATAGACTATAAGCATCGCTACGGAAGATCTAATCTTATCGTAGTCAACTCTTTGAACTTTGTCGTAAACAATTTTTCGACAAGTCGAGCTTCTTCAAGGATATTTCATCCCCCCCCCCCCCCCGCTGCCAAAGGGTGTCGGGGGCAGGTTCTGCTGGCTCTAGGTGACGGCGGCCGCCGGGCTCGGCTGGGGAAGGCGACGGTGGCCCGCCGGCACAGGCAAGCCGGGGCGGCGGCCTCGGGCTCGCGGTGGGCGTGGGGATGAGGCGCGCTGTCGGCTCCTCGGCGTGGTGATCGCGTCGAGACCGCGGATCGGGCCAAGATCCGTCGGGGACAGCAGCTTCGCAGGGGCCCGCCGCGCGTTGCAAGCTGGTCGGAGCGCGGCGTTTCCGGTCGGCGTCTGCAGCTCTGAGGTGGTGGTGGCCTCGGAGGGGAGGCATGGTGCTGGTGGTGGCCGTCGTGGCTGCGACCTGCGAGGCAGCATGGTGGCTGGTCCGGGAAGCTCGCGCATCTGCCCGGCCGACTCTTCGTCTTGGATCCCCGTGTCGGCGTTCGTCGAAGCCCACTCTCTGTGGCGGTTGGCAGCGCCCGCGGTGCTCTGCCTCAGCGAGTTCGGCCGACAGTTGTGTTGCTGCTCAGCTCTTCACCTCCGCGTGGTGCGGGCGGTACTGGTGGAGCGCGCTAAGCTCCTCGGTCTGGTTTTGGGGTCGGCGGTGGTGGCTTGTGTGCGGCGGTGGCGCCGCTTCTGCGCATGAGGTGTGTCTGCGGAGTGCGGGCTGGCAGCAGTTTCGGTCTTCGGCTCGCTGTCTGGTCGCGTGAGGGCGTGCTGGCTCGTTTGCTCCGGGCGAAAGCCTGACCGCGCGGCGTCTGCGGATGTGATGTGGACTAAGTCCAAGGATGTGCCCGATCTTCACGGATTTGGGTGGAACTCGTGGGGGGTAGGTGGATGAACGCGATGAACACGAAGAACGCGAGGGGGAATCGTGGGGATACAACACACACACACGCACACAAACCGGTTTTCCCTCGTAGGCCCGATACACCTACTCGATAGAGGTTGCGAGAAAAGACCTTCCGGTAGAAGTCCCGCAAAGAGATCGACAAATCGAAGCTCGCAAGATCTAGAAGGGTGAAAAGACCGGAAGGTTGATAGAAGTGCAAGCAAAAGACCAAATAGGTAGAAGTGCAAGCAAAAGATCAAACAAATGGTAGAAGTCACCAAAGAGATCTTGACAAGTCGATAAGGAGCCCGGGTGGGTACAAGATCATAGATCTAGGTAGGGTTCCCACAAGGGTGAGCTAAGCTCAGGTTTAATTTCACATCAAGTCTAATCTCGGATCTGAGCCAACAAGGCTATTTATAGGTGGGGGCGAAGAGGTAAGTTACACGCTGAAAAGTGTTGTTGTGCTGAAGTTCGATGGGACGGAAGTTCCGGTCAACTTGGGCGGAAGTTCCGGTCAGGGGCGGAAGTTCCGGTCTGGAGGGGCGCCATTGTCCCGCAGTAACATCCAGTATGGTTTTCGCTGACTTTCGGAACTTGGGCGGAACTTGGGCGGAAGTTCCGGTGGGCGGAAGTTCCGGTCCCTCGGGGCGGAAGTTCTGGCCTGATCCCTTTCGCTGGGCGCTGGAAGGCATCTGGAGGGCATCTGGAGGGCATCTGGCCGGAAGTTCCGGTCCTGGGGGGCGGAAGTTCCGGCCTGGAAGCTGTAGCTCCATCTTCATCATTTCCAGCTCTCTCTCCATTGGCTTGGTCTCCATGGCTCGCTTCTTTGTCGATGTACCTGATTGAACATAGGGTATTGGCATGAAGTAGCAAGCCATCCAAAGGGGTGTCAAAAGCATACGTGGAGAGGAGCGAATTCACCTCTTGGTGTAGGGCTTGGGCTCGAGCTCGTGTCATTGGACCACGGGGAGGGCTTGTCGGTCTTGATGTAGTATCGACCTTGGGTAGGGCTACATCATCTCCCCCCTTGGGAAAGAGTCGTCCTCGACTCTAACGTCTCTTCATCTTCATAGTATGGCGAGAGGTTGGACACATTGAATGTGTTGCTCACCAAGTACTTGGATGTTGGTATGTCGATGACGTAGGCGTTGTCGTTGATTCGCTTGAGGACTTTGAAGGGACCATCGCCTCGGGGCTTGAGCTTGGAGTTTCTTTCTTGAGGGAAACGGTCCTTGCGAAAATGTATCCACACTAGGTCCCCTTCATTGAAGATCCGTGCCTTTTTCTTCATGTTGAGGCGTGTTGCTTGACGAAGAACTTGTTGCTCGATTGTTGCCCTTGTATCTTCATGTAGCTTCTTCATGTATTGTGCTCTCTTGTCGATGTCCATGTTCACTTGCTCATGTAGCGGTAGAGGAAGGAGGTCAATCGCCGTAGGAGGCTCAAAGCCATAAACAACCATGAACGGGCTTCTCAATGTTGTAGTGTGCTTGGCGCGGTTGTAGGCAAACTCCGAATGTGGGATGCAATCTTCCCATGACCTCAAATTTTTCTTGACAAGGACTCGTAGTAGGGTGGAGAGGCTTCGATTCACCACTTCGGTTTGACCATCGGTTTGTGGGTGCGAGGATGAGGAGAACAAAAGCTTGACGTTGAACTTGGCCATTAGTGTCTTCCAAAGGTAACTCATGAACTTGACGTCTCGATCCGACACAATGCTTCTTGGTACACCGTGGAGTCTCACAATTTCCCTAAAAAACAAGGAAGCAATGTGTGAAGCATCATCCGTTCAGGAGCATGGTATGAAATGTGCCATTTTAGAGAATCGATCAACCACTACGAAAATGGAATCATGACCATATTTGGTTCTAGGCAATCCTAACACAAAATCCATACTAATGTCGGACCAAGGAGCATGAGGAATAGTCAATGGTGTATAAACACCATAGGGGTTGGAAGTTGACTTAGCTTGTAAGCATGTTGTACACCGTCGGCAAAGGCGCTCCACATCGCGCTTCATTCTTGGCCAATAATAGTGAGTGGAGAGCATGGCATATGTCTTGTCTCTTCCAAAGTGTCCCATAAGACCACCACCATGCGATTCTTGTAAGAGCAAAAGGCGAAGCGAAGACATGGGAATACAAAGTTTGTTGCCCTTGAACAAGAATCCTTGGTGCAAATAGAAATCATCGATGCCCTTATCACTAGAACACTTTGCAAAGATTGGGCCAAAGAAAGTATCGGAAGCATATAAATCTTTGATTTCATCAAGACCCAAAACACTAATATCCAAACGAGTGAGTAAGAGGGTGAGTTTGCGGGAAAGAGCATCCGCCACAACATTGTCCTTGCCCTTCTTGTATTTGATTACATATGGAAAGGACTCAATGAACTCAACCCACTTTGCATGTCTTTTGTTCAAATTGTGTTGACTTTTCAAATATTTCAAAGACTCATGGTCGGAGTGGATAATAAACTCTTTTGGCCAAAGATAGTGTTGCCAAACTTCAAGAACACGAACCAAAGCATAAAGTTCCTTGTCATATATAGGATAGTTGAGGCGTGCGCCATCCTACTTCTCGCTATAGTATGCCACGGGCTTTCCATCTTGCATAAGCACTCCACCAATACCGAGTCCACTCGCATCACATTCAATCTCAAAAGTTTTGGAAAAGTTTGGAAGAACAAGAAGTGGTGCCTCGGTAAGTCTCTTCTTCAACTCATCAAAAGCTTTTTGTTGTGCCTTGCCCCACACAAATGGAACATTCTTTTTCGTAAGCTCATTCAAAGGGCAAGCAATGGTGCTAAAATCTTTCACAAAGCGGCGGTAGAAACCGGCAAGTCCATGAAAACTTTGAACTTGACCAACATTGGTAGGAGTGGGCCAATTGTGGATGGCCTCAACCTTGGAAGAATCAACTTCAATCCCATTAGCGGAAACCACAAAGCCAAGGAAAACCAACTTGTTTTGAGCAAAGGTGCACTTGGGGAGGTTAGCATAAAGCTTTTCATGACGCAAGATGCACAAGACCTCTCTCACATGTTGCACATGGTCCTCGAGGTTTTTGCTATAAATGAGAATATCATCGAAATAGACAACCACACTCTTGCCAATGAGAGGTCGCAAGATGTGATTCATGAGTCGCATGAAAGTAGATGGAGCATTTGAAAGACCAAATGGCATGACAAGCCATTCATAGAGACCAAGTTTGGTCTTGAATGCCGTCTTCCATTCATCACCTATTGCCATGCGGATTTGATGGTAGCCACTACGCAAATCAATCTTAGAGAAAATCGTGGAACCGATCAATTCATCAAGCATGTCATCTAAACGCGGAATGGGATGGCGGTAACGAACGGTAATGGCATTGATGGGGCGACAATCCATACACATTCGTTGCGTCTCATCCGGTTTAGGAACAAGAATCACAGGAACCGCACAAGGGCTTAAGCTTTCACGAACATACCCTTTTTCGAGGAGGTCTTGTATTTGTCGTTGGATCTCCTTTGTGTCTTCGGGGTTGGTGCGGTAGGCGGCGCGGTTTGGTAGAGGGGCGCCGGGTATGAGGTCGATGCGGTACTCAATCCCTCGAAGCGGTGGTAGTCCATGAGGAAGTTCATCGGGGAAGACATCTTGGAACTCCTTCAAAAGAGACAACAAAGATGAAGGAAGTGTTGTTAAGTTGTTAGTCTCCGAAGATGGTCCCTTGCAAATGAGCACGTAGTGCAATATGGTGGATGGGTTGTGGTGCAATTCTCTCATCTCACTCTTGGTAGCTATGAGGACACTCTTCATCTCACTCATATATGGCTTGTGGCGCTCACTTTCCTTTTGGTGGGTCACTCTCTCACCACTCATCTCACTAGTGATGGTAGCTTCCTTAGCCCTCGCTAGAGCCTTTGCATTGTCCGCAATCACTTGGCTAGGAGTCATTGGGCGTAGGATGTATGTCTTGTCACCGACCTTGAAGCTATAGGCATTTGTGTAGCCATCATGGCTTGCTCTTTTGTCATATTGCCAAGGGCGACCAAGTAGCATGTGGCACACCGTCATGGGCACTACATCACAATCAACGGTGTCTTCATAGGCGCCAATCTTGAAGGATACGGAGACGGTGTGTTGTATCTTGACATTTCCATTGTCACTTAGCCATTGCACATGGTAAGGATGGGGGTGTTTCCGGAGTGTGAGGTTGAGCTTGGAGCATAGTTCGGTGCTTGCAAGATTGTGGCAACTCCCTCCATCGATGATAACCTTTATTGACTTGTCATTGATTCCGGCTCTTGTTTGGAAGATGTTGCACCTTTGATCTTCATTGGGTAGTGCATGGGTTGTCAACACTTTGGTCACCACAAGGGATGGGCTTGCATCATGCACACATATGACTTTCTCTTGGTCTTCCAAGTCATCATCTTCATGATTGGTTGCGGCTTGTACCAAGGCTTCATATTCGCCTTCACTCAAGTACTCCACATCTCCATCATCTCGAGTTATCATAACTCTTGTGTTCTTGCATTCAAAGGATTTATGTCCTTGAGCCCCACACTTGAAGCAAGTGATGTTACTAGATCCCGTGGAAGCTTTGGAGGACATAGTTGATTGATCCGGCTTGAAGCTTGTTGTCTTGAAGGCACTCTTCGTTTGCTTAGGAGGATCCTTTGGAGCAATAGCACTTGTGTTCTTGATGCTTGAGGAAGTGTTTGTTGCATTGCGCGCGGCGAAGAAGGACTTTGTTTTTGCACTTGCTATGTCTTCTCGCACTTGGCGCTCGGCTCTTGTAGCTTGATGAAGCAATTCAACCATGTTGGTGTAAGGCAAGAACTCCACTATCCTTTTGACGGGAATGTTCAATCCATTCAAGAATCTTGCCATTGTTTGCTCTTCTCGCTCGTCCACATTGGCACTCATCATGGTCATGTGCATCTCCTTGTAGTACTCCTCAACGGACTTGTAGCTTTGCTTGAGTTGAGTAAGCTTGTTGAAGAGGTCGCATTTATGGTGGTTGGGCACAAAGCGTTTGTGCATGACTTCTTGCATCTCTTCCCATGTAGCAATGGGGTCTAGATCTTCCTTGTCACGCTTCTTGTTCACTTCTTCCCACCAAACATTTGCATATCCTTCAAACTCTAGTGATGCCATGGCCACTTTCTTTGCTTTGGAGAAGTTGTGTATGCGGAAAATCTTGTCAACCTTGAGAACCCAAGATAAGTATGCATCAGGGTCTTCTTCTCCATGGAACTTAGGCATGGTGAACTTGAGCTTCCCAAAGATTTCCTCTTCATTGCGGTCATTGCGTCTAGGAGGTGGTCTTTCTTCACCAAGGTCTTGACGTTGTTGAGGTGGATGTTGTGGACCTTGAGCATCTCTATTGTTGTTGCTATGTTGTTGACGAGGAGGTGGTCTTCCATGACCTTCATCTTGATCATCATTGTTGCGGGGGTGTCGAGGCATCACACTTTCTTCACTTGATGCTTGGTGATGACTTGATTCTTCATTTCTTGCCCTTGGAGGAGGTCTTCTAGCATGAGGGCGATCATCATGATGGCGGCGATTATCTTGACCTTGAGGGCGTTGAGGATGAACAACATTGATGATTTGGCGCTCTTGGCGCGCTTGCCTCTCTTCTTCTTGAAGGCGTTGTCTTCTAGCTTGAGCTTCTTGTGCTTGTCGTTGCCGCTCTTGTTCTTCAAGTGCTTGTTGTTCATTGCGGAAACGCTCTTGTTCCCTTGCTCGAACTAGCTCTTGATCATGTCGAAGGCGTTCTTGCTCTTGTTGGAATTGAGCATTGAGGTGCTCTTGGTGAAGGCGCTCTTCTTCAAGGCGTTGACGTTCATGGACAAGTCGAAGTCGAGCTTGCTCCGCTTCTTGAGCTTGTTGGTGAAGCACTTGAACATCCACATTATGGTGGCGTGGGTCTTCATTAGAATCATGGCGAGACGGTGTAGGAGCTCTTGACCTTGAGCTTTGAGAGCGCGAAGACCTTGAGTGGTGTCTTCTCTCTTCTGGACGGTTGAGTGTATGAAGGATATGGTCCAACGCCGTCTTCATTTCCCTTGTCTCTTGACCTTGTATGGCAATTGTTGCCTTCAACTCATTGCCTTGAGTTTCAATCTTCTCATTGAGGTCTTGAACTTGATTGTTGATGTCATTCCTTTGCACTTGAGCTCTTTCTTCATAGCGGACATTGGTATCCTTGAGCATGGCTTCAAATTGATTTAGCTTGGCGTGGACGGCTTGAGTAGCTATCCAATGTTGGTGCCGCATCATCGGTAGTTGGTTCCCTTCTCCACTAGACATGGTTACAACTAAAACAAGAACTATGTGGTGGATGGTTAGGAAAGACTACCAAGAATGTCAAAACTTGCAAACCAAAATCGAAAAGGTGTTTCAAGACGGAGGGAAACCGATATGTATGCACACACACAAAAACAAAAACTCTATATGGTGTTAGGTATGGATGTGGAAAGCCAAATGGAAGAACCAAACGAAAAGTCTATTGTCAAAAGTGGGTAAGATCCAAAAGTCACAAGTCAAAGGCGGTGATCACAAAAGGCATACACAATGAGGAACACACGCGTGGGACAAAATGGGGTTAGCGCGACTTGGAAAAATGAGCAAGAACAAAATGGTCCTAACGAAGACTACTAGCTCGGTGTCACGCCAACACAAGAGAGACCGTGGCTTGGTTGCAAAATCGAGAAGCAACAAGATTTGCGCAAGACGCCTCTCTTCTCTTTTCTCTCTTTTGCTTAAAAGCTTTGGACTCTTTTGTGTATAGGTGTCACTCACACACTTTTTCTTTTTCTTTTTGTATTTTTCTTTTTCTTTTTCTCACTATGTAAGGATACTACTATCTATGTAAGTATGTCACACTTCTTTTGCTTATCTTTTCACACGAGCTTGCTTCGAAGCTTTGCTCAACACACGCACACCCTCACGGTCGGGACGCTTGCGCAATGCTTCGCAACACTAGAAAGCCACTCTCGATAGGAAAGGTACGCAAAAGAGGCTAGGGCTACAAGTTAGGAGCAAGTTATACCACTTGATGATGGTGGCCGACGATCTTGAACTTGCTATGGTGGAGGTGTCAAATGAACCGCTTGAATCCTCGGGGTGTCGTCGTCGTTGTCGATGTTGCGGAAGCTTTGTGGTAGCTGAAATGGCACTCAAACCGAAGTCCAAACACAAGGGGGTTAGTACCAAAACGAAAAACGAAGGTTGCTGTCAAAATTTCGGCCAGGCGGAACTTCCGGTGTCGAGGGTACTCCTCGCCAATGCCCTCCGATAGGGGCTTAGGGTTGACGGAATCCTGTAGGCTGACACGAGACATCGGTTCACAGACAAGCGGGGAGAGCGATTTACCCAGGTTCGGGGCCCTCGATGAGGTAAAACCCTTACGTCCTGCCTGTCTGTTCTTTGATTATGAAAACAATGGGTTACAATGGGGTGCCGAATAGTTCGGCTGTGATCTAGGCGAGATTGTTGTTTGCTAGGGTTACTTAGCTCTAAGCTTTTCCTGGCTAAGATTGCTAAGATTGTTCGTGTTCTTCGGCAGCCCCTCTCCTGGCCTTTATATAGGAGGCCAGGTCTCAAGAGATCTAACCGTATACGACTAGGTTTACAGTAGTTTAGATCCAATCTTCCCTTGTTTGTTCGCTTCCTTGTCTTGCCCGTCAAGGAATCTTCTGGTGCGCCGACCTAGTGGCCCATCTCGCCTTCAGGTATCTTCATGGGCCTCCAATTTGTCAATACCGGATAGGGCAATACTGGTTACCCGAAGGGTAATGCCCACGTCAGTAGCCCCCGAGTGTCTAGCCGAAGATAATTCGGGTAGAGACTAATGCATGTCCTCTTATGATACTCTTCTTCTTCACTGTTCTTGTTCATCTTGATTTTGCTCCATCTTCTTTTTATCGGGTGCGCGTCAGCGCTCCTGATGGGAGTAGCCCCCAAGTCTAGGTACGGATGCTTGCAGTCCGTGCGTACTCTCAAGTTGTACTACTCGAATGCTTTCCTCTGCCGAGTTTTTCGCAAGTCTTCATAGGTCATCCGATATATTTTCTTCACGCAAAGGATAATGAGCAACGTGCCCAACTTTTGTTGGTTAACTGCCGGTGGCAAAACAACGTTACTCTACACAGAATCAAGTCCCCGGGCATGATCCTGGAGTGCAAAAAACTTTTACTGTATGTACATCATGCGCTCCCGATGGGAGTGTCTAGGTGTAATTGCTTGTAACCGAGAACAGACTCAGTCCTTTTTCCTTAGACTGCTTACTCTATCGAGTCTTCCTTTTTATCGGCTGCGCGTCAGCGCTCCCGATGGGAGTAGCCCCCGAGTCCAGGTTCGGATGCTTGCAATCCGTGCGTGGACTCAAAGCCTTCACCCGATGACTTTTAATATTTCCTTCGAATGCTTCCAAATTATGATGTCATTGCTGACGTGTTACTGCTGCAGGCTAATTTGACAGGTCCATCATGACGAGCTAGCCCTAGCCCTGTTCAATCAGTGTTTTAGGGCTTGACCACTGTGCGCGTAACGACCGAGGTGGCTTCTCGATTTTTGCGCAATCGTGGGCGTGGTGGGTCGTCAGTTCCTTCCCTTCCTCAAGCGCCACGTGCTTTCTTAACTTCTTCTTAAAATCTCCAAAGGCAAAAGATTCTCAATCTTCTCCACGGTTCCCACAGCATCTCCTCGTTCTCCCTCTTCTCCCTTTTTTCGCCATTGTCGCGCCGCCGCCACAGTTCCAATCTTCCTCAGATGTCGCGATGGTGAAGAAGAAGAACACCGCCGCTGCCGCTAGCTCCACCAGCGGAGGTGCCACTGCCAAGTCCTCCTCTTCTCTCCCGAAGGGGAGCGCTCCGAGCGCCCCTCCCCCAGCTCTGGCGCCGCCAGCGCCGTCGGGCTCGATGGTCAAACCTGGGGACTGGGTAGCTTCAACCGTCACCAAGCGTGACGAGAAGAGGTCTCGAAGCTTAGGATTGATATCCTCCGACACGGGAGATGTGATCCTTCCAGGTGAGATTTCTCGGCCTGATCCTCCCGCGGGATTTTCTGTGATGTTCTTATCTTTTCTTCATCGAGGCCTTTCACTCCCCTCTCATGGATTCCTCCTCCATCTCTTGCGGACGTACGAGATCCAACTATGGCAACTTACCCCCAACTCAATCCTCCATGTTGCTGTGTTCATCACCCTTTGCGAAGCATTTTTGGGTATTGAACCTCATTTCGGGCTGTGGAAGAAGATCTTCTATGTGAAGAGATACAGCAGTAGTAATGGATACTTTGTCACCGGAGGGGTAGGTTTCGTTGCCCGCTCAGAAGTTAATTACTTCAATTTCCCAATGAGAGAGTCTGTGCAAGGATGGAGGCTGAAATGGTTTTACGTCAAAGATTCTTCGTCACCCGAGTGTCGACTCCCCTGCTATGCCGACGTTTCTGAAGCCAAGCCTAAGGACTCTTGGAAGAACATCCTCTCAGCCGACGAAAGGGCTTCAGCCGAAGAATTGTTTGCCAAATTCCTTCGAATCAAAGAGGCTGACGGCCAAACTATGATTGGTACGGAGGTGGCAGCAGTTTTCCTAAAGCGTCGAATCCAGCCAGTCATGGCCAGAGTTCATCCGATGTGGTTGTACTCAGGCCCAAAGGATGAGACCAGGATTAATGCTGCCGATCTATCAGAAAAGGAATTGCTTGATGAAGTTCGTCGTCTTACTTCCTTCAACCAGGAAGATTCGATCCCGCTAATCTCTTCTTATGCTCCCCTTGACGTTGATCATCCACCATCAGGGGTATTTTCCTTTCTTCACATCTTTATTATAGCTTCTTGCTCAGCCGACATGATTACCTTTGTTCTTACTTTTTTATTTTTCTTTGCCAGATCCCTATGGCTTCTGAAAATACACGTGATTCGCCGGATGATACTTCCGAGGGGAGAGGCTCCTCAATTCCCATAGATTTTCATACCACCGATGAAACATGTCTAGAGGATGAATATAACGGTCCGATGAATCTTGAAGTTGCCCACGCTGATCTTCGCCCCTCAGCCGATAACACTTGTATCGCAGATGGATCAGTGCGTAACGTCGACACTGATCATGATACTTTTGTTGATGCAGCTGCCGATGGGGCCAGAGCTTCTCCTGCGAAGAGATCAACTGGCGGCTTTGCCGATGAAGATGATCTCTTCGATATGTAAGTAGTTCTTTTCTGAAAGTTATACTGTGCCTTTTTTACCTTTCATACTCCTGTTATAATCACAGTCGACTGTTTTCTTTTACAGTGGTGAGGGTTTTATCGAGCCTCCTCCTAAAAAGGCCAAGTCTGATGCCGTTTCGCCAGTCGTGGTGGCTTCCGAAGCTTAGGCTCCTAAGGCTGCCCCCGTGGCTCAAGCATCGACTGCGTCTTCCCTTTCCAAAGGGAAGGATATTTCTCCGATCGTCGTTACTCTGCGGCTCCTTTTTCTGTAAGTCCTCTTCTGATCTTAATACAGATTTCTTGGAGCGTGCCCTGTTTAATTGTTTTTCTTTCTCTCTTAAGGACCTACGTGGCGTTATCTCTTCTCTGGAGGTTTTCGCCTCCCGATTCACTTCTCTAGAGGCTGACAAAGTTCGGCTGCAAGAAGAAGTCGAATCTTCCTCCTCAAAGCTGGATGGCGCAGTCAAGATAGCTGCTGCGGCTCGCCAAGAGATTGATTCTCTGAAGGATGAGCTGGCCAGACTGAAAGGGAAGCTGAAGGAGGAAGAAGCATCCAGGCTGGTGGCTGAGGCTCGAGCAGCCGAAAAGGATGAAGTCCTTCGCCAATCTTCTTTGGCCTTGCTTGGTAATTTCTAACATACTTCTGTCGAGTGACATTCTTATGGATTTAAACTTTTTGTCAATGACTGAATTTTCCTCTTCCTTTCTACTGCAGAGGCAGCAAACATTCCTGTCGATGCCCTGGAGAGAGTTCCAAATAACTCCCCAGCGAACGCTGTGTCGACGATTCTCGCTTCTCACCAGCTTACACGAGAGCTTCTTGTGAAGGGGAAGGGTGCTCTGGCGCGGATGCACTCGATGATCTTCCCCAAGATCAAGCAAGAGAAAACCTTGGGACAGCTGATCGATACCTTCGCGGTTGACACCAAGGAGGTCATCGAGGTATTCAAGCGTACCTCGCGTACTTTTGGCGCTGTCCTTGCCTTCCAGCTTATGATGGGTTACGGCTTTAAGGGTGACATCGAGGAAATGACTAAGGGGCTTCCAAAAGAGCAAGACGGGCAGCCTGTTGATTTGAGCACCTTTAAGGCGTCTGCTCTTACTTGTGCCCGTCAGCTCCTTGAACTAGTTTCATCAAGGAAATCATCGACTGGCCCTAGTTCATCGACTCAAACTCAGCTCCCTTGATTCTTGTAACAAACTTGTGCCTTGAGCTGATGCGAAACATTGCTCTGTCCGCAAAACTCATGCTTTGTAATAAACTCCGTGCTAGCATTGTTATTAGCACACTTTTGTTATGATATCACCATCTTGCACTCCTCTCGATGGGAGTTATTTTGGATGTTCGGCTGTACCATATCCATTACCTTTTTATAATCAGTATTTTCTGCAGGTCTTCCCAGTGCCCTCGTTCGCAGACGACTCGTCGGGTGCTCTTCCTGAAAGCGATCGAATCCAGCGCATGAAAGACCGGATCACGCAGACGGAAAAGGACTTACGCAGCACTTATGCCTTAGCTGCCATCATCAATAAGAAGAGCGAGATTGCAGCCGACGTGGAGCGGTACATTCTTGGCGAACTGTATAAGGCTACCAAGAGTTTAAACTGTAAGTTCCCTGATCCCCTGGTTTGTTTGCTAGCAACTTCTTGCCTGAGTCTTTACTAATTCTTTTGGTAGTCATAGCGTTGAACCATGCGGAGGAGAACAAGCGGATACACGAACGAGTGCATGCTTTGACTCAGCTTTCCTCATCCGAAGAGATCTTCTGGCGGGAACACTCGAAGGCCTCGGCTGTCGTCAAATTTCAAGATCGAGTGCAACAGGTCCACCAGTTCTTCGACAAGTGCTACAGGGCTATGAGGGTAGTTTGGAAAACAATGTTTCCTCTGAATGCAGTTCCTCCTACACTTTTGACTTTGATGTCTGAATTTGGTAGCGCCAAGAAGATTCGGGAATTGGTAAGATCTCAAGTCTTTGCAGGGGCTAAGTGCACGCTTGCCCTTGTGCTTGCTTGCTATCCTTCGGCTTGCTTGTTGTCTATCACCAACGCAACTGGTGATCTCGAAGAATTGTACCCGAAGGTTTTAGCACCTGCCCATATAATTGTCGACAGGCTGGAGGAGATGTCAAAGGTCTGAGGAAAAGGAAACTCCGCAAGGGTGATGTAAAGGTGTAAAATTACTTCTGTAAATTGTTTTGGCTAGTCCATCCGAGTGTTCGGATTTTTGAGCCGCAACTTTTTGTCTGGTTGATACATGAATATGTATTTTTACCATGCCGTTGGCAAATACTCAAAGGGGCAAAGCTTAATTGCCCGTTGGATGTATGTATACTAGTTGGTTAGCAAATCATTATGAGTGATCAGCTCGTGTTGCAGGTTTTGCTAAACCTGTTGTATGCGCAACTTTGCTTTCAACTGTTTGTAAATTTCGACAGTCATTCCCGAATTCTTCGGGTGTAATGATTCTGCCGATGAGCCCGTTGCTCTCTGATATTTCCATAAGTGAAATATCGAGCGTGGGTTGTGGGTAAGTTTTCCAAACTCTTGCTTTGTACGGCACTCGTAGAGGCATCTGAAGCAGAGTGGAGGATTATCGTCCTTATTCTTCTTTGTAGTGCTCGTAAAGGTTTTTGCCCTGAATGCTATCTTCTGCCGCGCGTTAAGTTATGCCGCTACTTGGCGGCAGCACGGTCATAGATGCTTTAGATTACTGCAATACTTTAACAAGAATCGGAACTTAAGTACTTATTGATAGGGTAAATATGAAACTGAAGGGCGAAAACAAAAGGCCCTGTGTAAAGCAAAGAGGGAAAAAATTTAAGAACTAAGGGAGTGTTTTATCAAGAAAGGGGTTCTTCTCTTCTTCAGAAGGATCTTCCGATTTCTTCGTCATGCTGGTGGTCGCGACGGTGCTGTTGATTTCGCCAGATGCTTGAGCAGCAATTGTTAGTATCTTGCCGCCTCCTGCATCTTCTGCCGAAACTTTTTCTGCCGATGCTATTGCTGCTGGGCCTTCGGGAGCTGGCTTCTTCTTAATTTCCCTGTCGAGTTTTTCCTCCTTGATTTCTTGTATCGTCAGCTTGGGCGGGGAGTCGACAGTATCTCGCCGTGGCCCAAATTTAGCAGCAATTCTTTGAAAATCACGGTCACAATTGTCCGAGCGTGAAAAGCTCCCATAGACTGTGATGTTTGTTCCATTGTTCCCTGGCATCTTCAGCTTGAGGTATGCGTAGTGCGGCACGGCCATGAACTTGGCGTAAGCTGGTCTCCCGAGTATGGCGTGGTACTGTGATTCCCAGTTCACGACTTCGAACTCGATCTTCTCCTTCCTGAAGTTGTCGGGTTTACCGAAAACGACATTCAAGTAAGCTTTGCCAAGAGAATGCGCTGGTGAAGTAGGGAGTATCCCATGGAAGCGAGTATCTGAGTCTTCCAGCATTCTCGTGGTGATCCCCATACTTTGAATCGTGTCAAGGAATATCAAGTTGAGTCCACTTCCTCCATCCATGAAGACTTTGCTCATCTTGAACCCTCCTATCTGTGCTTCGACCACTAGGGCGGCGTGCCCTGGCTTTGGTATGGTCATCGGGTGGTCCATTCGACTGAACATGATTTCCTGAGACGACCATTCGACATATTCAGGAATGTTTGCCATGACGCTTTCTGCCAGGTTAATTTCTCGGGTGAGCTTCTTCATCTCTCTCCTTGAAACACCTGTCCTGTGAATCATGTTCATTTGCCCACATGGCGGCGGAAACGCCTCGTTGGGTTGATGAGGTTGAGCTTGCTGGACTTGATGCTGTGACGGGGGTGGCGGTGGTGGTGGCGGTAGCTGTTTCTGGCCTGCCTGCTGGATGAGTTCATGCATATCGAGGAACTGCCGACAATCCCTGAGCAGGTGGCTAGACTTTACTTTTCCATCCTTAGAGTCGGTATAAGAATGTAGGTAGCAAGGGGCGTTGATCTGTTCAGCGTAAGGCAATTTGGGGGTTCTCTGAGGTCGTGGTTTATAGTTGCCACGGTTCCCAGAGTCGTTCCGATTACCGTCCTGCCGATCGTCTCGCCTGTTGTCGTACCGATCATCCTGTCGATCAGAGTAACCTGCGGCCACCAAGTTGTTGTCATCGTAACTGCGATTCTTCCTTCTCTTATTCCGATCCCTTCGACCACCTGAATCATTCTTCGGCTGGTCATCCTCTTCGTCGTCGCTGCGCTGCCGTGGTTTTCGGACATTGTCTTCACCATCGGCCCAGCTGTTGGCGATTTCCATTAGCTTGGTTATGGTCTTCGGCTTCTTGCGCCCAAGCTCTTCTATATAGCTTTCACGTCGGATGCCATCGCTGAAAGCGTCAATTGCCCCCGTCGACGTATACGTCTTCCGCGGCATTTAGGAGTTTGGTGAACCTCCCGATGTACGCGCGCATCGACTCCTTCCGCTCATTGGCGGTGCCGTAACTCCTCGATCCCGACGGGCCTTTTGTAGGTTGCTTGAAAGTTAGCGACAAAAGCTTCTACTAAGTCATCCCATGACTTGATGGAACCCTTCGGCAGCCCTCTGAGCCAGGCTCGTGCTGAGTCCTTTAGGTAAAGCTGTAGACATTGCATTGCTGCTATCTGATTCCCTTTTTGCAGAATTACTGTCTGCAGATAGTCCTTTATCCAGGATCTTGGCTCCTGCTGCCCATCGTATTTGGCAGCGTCGGTGGGTGTAGGTTTGAACTTCTTGGGTGGCATCGCCTCCTGAATTTTGTAGCTCAGACAATCGGCTCCTCTAAGCTCGCCGTCGTTCTCCTGGGTCTCGTCCGAAGAATCACTGTCAAGTTCTTCTCTCATGGCTCGTCGTCGCCTTGCTTTGTCAATCCTGTTCTGTGTGATTTCGTCCTGAGCGTCTTTTACGCGATGTTTTGACCCGCTGGTCTGCAGGGTCTTCTCTTTCGGTGGAACTAGATTATGTCCTAGTATCGCAAGACTCTCCAACGCACCACGGTGGGCCTGAGCCATGGATCCTTCGGGACGCTGGTTAATGAGGTATGCTGCAAGATTGGCTGTTGCTCCTGCGACGGTTTTTGGCCGTGGCATGCCCGCGGTGTCCGTGGTCATAAAGGACTTGGTCAAGTTTGATGTTATCTCCCTTGCATCGTCTTCTGAAAGCCTAGAGATCCTCGATCGATGTTTGCCCCCACCGTGGGTACTTCGGGAGGCACTCCCCTGCGAGGCCCTTCGTCGCTCGCTGGACCGGTCTGCCGCAGATAGTCGTTTCTCAAGGGTGGCTTGCTCTTTAGACAGGCGCTCCCGATTTTTCTCCAATATGGAGCGGTAAGCGTTGAGCGTACCAACCGTGGTTCCTGCCGAAAGAGGTGTGTTGTTGAGCACAGCTGCCTTGGCTGCTGCCCACTCTTCTTCCGTAATGGTGTGGTCGCTATTGTCATTGCTGGCGCTATCTCTGAAACTAGCCCGCCTGCTGGAACGGGGGGTGCGTTCTCCATCTCCCCTATTAGCGACGTAGACTTGGAGGGGCGCCACTCTTCGGGTGTCTCCTCGGACGACGCTACCAATGCTGTCCTCTCCTGACGAATAGTAGGCGTTGCAGATGAATGGCGTGTCGCTTGATCCTAGTCCATGCATGGTGTCGCAGTTTATGTAGTAGTACGAGGTCATCTCCGAGGGCGCGGGGTCATCAGATCCAATCGGCATGGAGGATGCCGATCGAGGAGTCGATGGCACGGACAGACTCGACGGGTTTTCCTGGCCAGCCGAAAGGTCGGGTGTTGATGACGCACTTGGGCTTGTCGATCTGGAGATAGGAGATTCCAGTAGCCGGAGGATTCCCTCTGAGTTGACGTTGTAGTGGACGCTCCCGAACGCCATGTCCATGTTGCCTTGCAGACCAGAGAAGGTGGAGCGAGACGATTCGCTGTGCGGGGTGAATTCGTAGGAGCCGAAACGGATCGGGCTTCCCAGATGAGACGATGATGGTGCTGATGAAGCTGCTGATGACATGACGGGTTCAGCCGATGTCCGATCTTGTGCCGACAGGTTTCCCACAGACGGCGCCAATTGTCGAGGGTACTCCTCGCCAATGCCCTCCGATAGGGGCTTAGGGTTGACGGAATCCTGTAGGCTGACACGAGACATCGGTTCACAGACAAGCGGGGAGAGCGATTTACCCAGGTTCGGGGCCCTCGATGAGTTAAAACCCTTACGTCCTGCCTGTCTGTTCTTTGATTATGAAAACAATGGGTTACAATGGGGTGCCGAATAGTTCGGCTGTGATCTAGGCGAGATTGCTGTTTGCTAGGGTTACTTAGCTCTAAGCTTTTCCTGGCTAAGATTGCTAAGATTGTTCATGTTCTTCGGCAGCCCCTCTCCTGGCCTTTATATAGGAGGCCAGGTCTCAAGAGATCTAACCGTATACGACTAGGTTTACAGTAGTTTAGATCCAATCTTCCCTTGTTTGTTCGCTTCCTTGTCTTGCCCATCAAGGAATCTTCTAGTGCGCCGACCTAGTGGCCCATCTCGCCTTCAGGTATCTTCATGGGCCTCCAATTTGTCAATACCGGATAGGGCAATACTGGTTACCCGAAGGGTAATGCCCACGTCATCCGGTCCTGAGGGGCGGAACTTCCGGTCCCGGGCGGAACTTCCGGTCCTGTCGGGCGGAACTTCCGGTCGCAATCAAATCTGCAGGCTGTTTGTCGATTTGGGCGGAAATCCGGGCCGAAATCCTTCGAATTCGAGGAAAATTTGGCACTAGAAGCTGTGGGAAGGTGGGGGAATTGCAGATCAACACCAAAGGCAAGTTTCTATTGGAGCAAAACCACAAATAACTCAACAAATCGAGAGACCGATCCAAGGCCAATTTGGGGCTATTTTTGGGAAAAAAAATTTGGAAATTTTTTTGGGCGAAATTGGTGGAATTGGGGGATGTGGGGGTCAAATCCGTGGCAACCAAAGAGCTGCTGATACCATATGATGTGGACTAAGTCCAAGGATGTGCCCGATCTTCACGGATTTGGGTGGAACTCGTGGGGGTAGGTGGATGAACGCGATGAACACGAAGAACCCGAGGGGGAATCGTGGGGATACAACACACACACGCACACAAACCGGTTTTCCCTCGTATTCCCGATACACCTACTCGATAGAGGTTGCGAGAAAAGACCTTCCGGTAGAAGTCCCGCAAAGAGATCGACAAATCAAAGCTCGCAAGATCTAGAAGGGTGAAAAGACCGGAAGGTTGATAGAAGTGCAAGCAAAAGACCAAATAGGTAGAAGTGCAAGTAAAAGATCAAACAAACGGTAGAAGTCACCAAAGAGATCTTGACAAGTCGATAAGGAGCCCGGGTGGGTACAAGATCATAGATCTAGGTAGGGTTCCCACAAGGGTGAGCTAAGCTCAGGTTTAATTTCACATCAAGTCTAATCTCAGATCTGAGCCAACAAGGTTATTTATAGGTGGGGGCGAAGAGGTAAGTTACACGCTGAAAAGTGTTGTTGTGCTGAAGTTCGATGGGGCGGAAGTTCCGGTCAACTTGGGCGGAAGTTCCGGTCAGGGGCGGAAGTTCCGGTCGGGGCGAAATTCCGGCCAAGTTCCGGCCTTGTTCCGGAATTGCGCCATTGTCCCGCAGTAACATCCAGTATGGTTTTCGCCGACTTTCGGAACTTGGGCGGAACTTGGGTGGAAGTTCCGGTGGGCGGAAGTTCCGGTCCCTCGGGGCGGAAGTTCCGGCCTGATCCCTTTCGCTAGGCGCTGGAAGGCATCTGGAGGGCATCTGGAGGGCATCTGGCCGGAAGTTCCGGTCCTGGGGGGCGGAAGTTCCGGCCTGGAAGCTGTAGCTCCATCTTCATCATTTCCAGCTCTCTCTCCATTGGCTTGGTCTCCATGGCTCGCTTCTTTGTCGATGTACCTGATTGAACATAGGGTATTGGCATGAAGTAGCAAGCCATCCAAAGGGGTGTCAAAAGCATACGTGGAGAGGAGCGAATTCACCTCTTGGTGTAGGGCTTGGGCTCGAGCTCGTGTCATTGGACCACGAGGAGGGCTTGTCGGTCTTGATGTAGTATCGACCTTGGGTAGGGCTACATCAGGATGTCTCCGTCCTTCTTGGGGGGGCGGTCGTGGAGCTTTACGACCTTTGCTGCCTCGGGTTCACATCTTCAGGCGAAAGCCTAGATCCCGCGGGATCGGACGACGGCGTCGATTCTTCGTCGTGCCCCCTCTTGAGGACGTCGTCTTGAAGTTGATGATCCCCTTCGCGCCCTCCTGCGGCCTCGACACACAGGGCATCTAGCTTGGCTGGAGGTCAACTGGAGATGCAGGTGTTTCCGGGTGGAGACTTGAGAGGCAACGACGATGGTGGTGACCAAGGTCTGGTTGCGGCAAGGTCATGTTAGTCGGCTCCGTTCCGGCGTGTTCGAATGTCTTCGTGGTGGTCTCTCCTTGTTGTGAAGTCGAAGCCACCCTCGGGTAGTGTACGATGACCTTCGAGGGGTGGTCCGCTGAAGGTCCTATTCGACGCTTGTCTTGCGCATCTCCTCTCCGAGGCTCGTCGCCAGAAGCGGAGCTGCCGGTCTCTCTTCTAAGAGTCATCTGTTTGGCATAGGCCGGCTTGAGCTTCTTAGCTTTTCTGGGTAGCCTGGGTGGCTGGGTGTGCCCTTGTGGCGGGGTGTGTGGTCTTGGATGTGCTCTGGCACTGTTGTTGTTGGTTTTTGCCCGATTTTCTCCTAAAAATCGGGCACCTTCTACTTAATGAATGAATGAGGCAAAGCTTTTGCCTCCATTTCAAAAAAAAAATAATGGCATCATTTTATATCATCATTAATCCAACAAGATTTGGATACGTCTCTCGGATACTCTATCATCACTAGGATACTCCAAGAAACGTGTGTTGTAGAACAATTTCATAACTCTCTTAGATGTTCGCTAAAACCTCGTAATTCAAATATTTCCACCATGATCCAATCATAGATATTTGAATTTTCTATTACGATGATTTCCACTTCATGCTGACAATTGAATCTATTCAAATGTTTCAAACTTCTTCCTTATTGAATAAATATATCCACATATATATACTCAATTCATTGTTGGAAGTTTTCATGAAGTAGAAGAATCTCCCGCACACAACTATGCCCAGTGAACCACATACATCATCATGTATGTTTCCACTAAGTTAGTTGCACGTTCAACTCTTGGCCTATGAACGATATTTCAGTCATTTTCTTTAGAAGATATTTGCAAGCGCCAAATGATTCAAAAATCACATGACTCCAAAAATCCATTTGCACGGAGTTTCTTCATCCGTTCCTTTCCAACATGACCTAAATGGCGGTTCCACAAATAAGTGCAATTCAAATCATTTACCTTATGGCATTTTAGCGTCAGTGTTATGCATGTGCGTTTCACCATTAAGATTTATAATAACTTATCCATCGTACATAGAGTAAGTCATAATTTGAACAACTCATTGTTTTCATTTGACCAGAGCAAAATAACAATTATTAAGTTCTTTATTATAAATCCTAAGGGCTAGGTAGAATGCCAACGACAAACATAATAACACTTTTATTATGTTCCAGACGTGCATTATTACCATATTCCTTATTAGTCACTTAGGCCATTGTATTCTTGTATAGCGTTTGTTGTATGACTTCTCATACCAACCAATATGGTACTTGTACCCAAGAATTCCATTATGTGACCAAACAAGGAATACATCCATAACATGTATATCATCTATATACACCTGAGCTAGACTGTCTAGTCTTTTCTTTCTTTCTGCCAAAAATCTTTTGTAGTTTCTCTTTTAGCTTTCCTGATTCTGAGAAAACACTTCACCTTCAGTAACTTCTAGGTCCATTGGTCAAATACCAATAACCTTGAGGTTCTTACTTTGAAGTTGATCATCATATGACAAGTGTTCCAGATTTCACTATTAGTAACTTTGTAATATGATGAACAATTTCACTCATAATTTTATCCATCATATCATGACGACTTTCCGAGACCATGTATGTACATGCTAGGCTCGTAAAGTTTAACCTCAGTATTCGCATGTGCAAATCTGGCTTGCACCCGTTGTATGCACACGTAGAATCTATAACACCCGATCATCACGTGATGCTTCGAAACGACGAGTCTTAGCAACGGTGCATACTAAGGACGATCACTTCATGGATATGCGAATATCGTTAGTGCCCAACTAGTTGGAGGATCGAGACGCCTGGCGTCTTCAACCTTCGTACATTCACATAAAACTTATGAGTTTGTGTAGTCTCACTAGATTATATTCAACCATCTTGCAATAAGGTCTTAGATATCACATATATCTCATACCTTGCTTATTTCTGAAAACAAAATTTCCAGCTCCTTACTTTTCAAACGGATTTGAACTTCAAGTTTCACGGAGACAAGATGATTTTAGGTACTAATTGAAACCATTGTTCTATGAATCAGCAATGTGAGTTTTACTAAAAGTTTGCAATAGGACTTAATCATTTCTTGATTCTTTAACAACACGGTACCAGTCCGTAAAGTTACTTGTCAGACTTAACAATATTTTTATCTCAATCACAAGACTAGCGCATGGTAGAAAACGGATGCCAATTACAAATTAATTCAAAATACTATTCAGACTATGTTCATGATAATTAGTTCATGTTTTAATCTAATTACTAATGAACACCCACTTAATACAACATCCCTCATAGTTGTTAGGTGGCACACGATCCATATCCACTACACCAAAACCGATGATCACGTGAGATGATGTAGCTTCAATGGTGAACAACAACATGTTGATCATATCATCCATATGACTCGTGTTCAACCTTTCGGTTTCCTGTGTTCCGAGGCCATGTTTGTACATGCTAGGCTCGTCAAGCAAACCCAAGTATTCCGCGTGTGCAACATGGCTTACACCCGTTGTATGTGAACGTAGAATCTATCACATCCGATCATCACGAGATGCTTCAAAACAACGAACTGTAGCAACGGTGCATACGAGGGGAGAACACTTTATTATCTTGATATTAATGTGAGGGATCATCTAATAATGCTACCGTCGCGATCTAAGCAAGATAAGATGCATAAAGGATTAACATCACATGCAATTCATATGTGATATGATATGGCCCTTTAGTCTTTGCGCCTTTGATCTTCATATCCAAAGCATGGACATGATCTCCATCATCAACGGGCATGATCTCCATCATCGTCGTCGTAGTGTCAAGGTCCATGGCGCTGTCCTCATGGTTGTTCACCACATGTAGCAACTATTACAACTACTTTGAAATAACACTACTACATGAAATATAAAGACAACCATAAGGCTCCTGCCGGTTGCCACAATACAATAATGATCATCTCATACATATTCATCATCACATCATGGCCATATCACATCACCAAACCCTGAAAAAACAAGTTAGATGCCTCTAATTTGGTTTGCATATTTTACGTGGTTTAGGGTTTTCGAGTAAGATCCAATCTACCTACGAACATGAACCACAACGGTGATACTAGTGTTGTCAGTACAAAGAGTAAATTGAATCTTCACTATGGTGAGAGAGACAAACACCCGCAAAGCCACTTATGCAATACAAGTTGCATGTCGAGCGTGGAGCAAGTCTCATGAACGCGGTCATGTAAAGTTAGCTCGGGCCGCTTCATCCCACCATGCCGCAAGATGCAAAGTACACGAACTAAAGACAACAAAAGCATCAATGCCCAAAAAACCATTGTGTTCTACTCGTTCAACCAATCTATGCATAGACACGGCTCTGATACCACTGATGGGATTCGTAGCATAGAAAACAAAAAAATTCCTACCGCAAGAACGAATAACAAGCCAAGATGCAATCTAGAAGATGGGAGCAACGAGAAGATCATGAGACTAACCCTCGAAGATTTTCAAAGCCTACGAGATTAGATCTCGTTGTTGCAGAAGATGATCACTTGCCGCTTTCAAAAGCGCGTAGAAGATCTTAACGGTACCACAGTCGGGCAGCACCTCCGTACTCGGTCACACGTTCGGTGTTGATGACGACGTCCTTCTCCCTGTTCCAGAGGGCAGCGGAAGTAGTAGATCCTCCTCGGAATCCCGACAGCAGGACGGCGTGGTGTCGGTGGCGGTGGAGATCTCCGGCAGGGCTTCGCATAAGCACTACGGGAGAGAGGTGGAGGAGGGAGGTGTGCTAGGGTTTGGAGAGAGGGGGTGGCTAGGGCGCCGGCCAGGGGTTCCCTAGGTGGTGCGGCCAAGTCATAGGCTGCCCCCTCCCTCTCCTCCTCATTATATAGGTGGAACCCCAAGGGTTTGCCCAAAGTCTTTGAATAAGACCCCAATTCAAAAACTGCCTTGTGGACAAAACCTAGAGGGACATGGACTCTCCCCTTCCCCCTTTTCTTTGGCCGACCAAGGAGGTGGAGTCCACAATGGACTCCACCCTCCCACTTGGTTGGCTGGTTAGGGTTGGTGGAGTCCAACCGGGACTCCACCTTCCATGGTGATTTCATCCGGAAGGTTCTAGAACATTCTAGCGCCTTCCATAAATGCACCGGATCATTTCCAAAACTGGAAAGTGACTTCCTATATATGAATCTTATTCTCTGGACCATTCCGGACCTCCTCGTGATGTCTTGGATCTCATCCGAGACTCCGAACAAATATTCGAACTTCATTCCATATTCCATATCTACTTAAAACGACATCAAACCTTAAGTGTGTCACCCTACGGTTCGTGAACTATGTAGACATGGTCGAGACTCCTCTCCGACCAATAACCAATAGCGGGATATGGAGATCCATAATGGATCCCACATATTCAACGATAACTTAGTGATCGATTGAACCATTTACATACGATACCGATTCCCTTTGTCACGCGATATTTTACTTGTCCGAGGTTTGATCATCGGTATCTCCATACCTTGTTCAACCTCGTCTCCGACAAGTACTCTTTACTCGTACTGTGGCATGTCATCTCTTATGAACCATTCATATGCTTGCAAGATAATCAGACGACATTCCACCGAGAGGGCCCAGAGTATATCTATCCGTCATCGGGATGGACAAATTCTACTCTTGATCCATATGCCTCAACTCATACTTTCCGAATACTTAATCCCACCTTTATAACCACCCATTTACGAAGTGGCGTTTGATGTAATCAAAGTACCCTTCCGGTATAAGTGATTTACATGATCTCATGGTTGAATGACTAGGTAATTATGTATCGAAAGCTTATAGCAAATTGAACTTAATGACGTGATCTTATGCTACGCTTAATTGGGTGTGTCCATTATATCATTCATCTAATGACATAACCTTGTTATTAATAACATCCAATGTTCATGATCATGAAACTATGATCATCTATTAATCAACAAGCTAGTTATACAATAGGCTTACTAGGGACTCCTTGTTGTTCACATAACACAAATGTATCAATGTTTCGGTTAATACAATTATAGCATGGTATGCAAACATTTATCATAAACACAAAGATATATAATAACCACTTTATTATTGCCTCTTGGGCATATCTCCAACAGTAATTGTAAGTGATTTATAAGTTTGGATTTTGGATGACGTTTGCTTATGGCTGTGTAGAATTTACTGAACTATCAAACCTACCTACTCCTACCTCGGATCCGATGAGCTTGTGCTCTTTTTCGATGAAAATCACTGCGTATCTATGTAGTTTCACCTTTTCTTGCTTGGACCCTATGCAATGAATTTCGTAAATGATGTTTACACAAAAGTTCCATTTTGACTTGTCAACTCTACCATGTGGCTCTTGGATAGAAGTATTTTTCACCTTTTCCTATATTTTTATGTAAACATCTTCTTCCCCCAACGAAATCCACCGCTCGGTGGATTTGGTTGGGAGGAGGAGTTGGATTGGGAAAGCGTAGGCGATGAGGAACACATGGCCCTTGTCCTTGGCGTTTCGTGTTGGTTTTTGTTGTTCTGGTAGTTTCGCATGTTTGCCTTCTCGCATCGGCCACTTATTGCCAACCCATCGGATTTATACGGGGCGATGGCGTGGTTTGGTGGTTTGTGACGTGCATTCCATTTCAGTTCATTTTTGTCGCTCATAGAGAGCACAAGTCAAAAGTTTTGGCGGTGGCATGGCGGCAAACAATGTGCATTGTGGTATCCAAAATTTCTTGGCGTCTGATGTCTACGTTCCCCCTCCTTTCCTGTAGACAGTGTTGGGCCTCCAAGAGCAGAGGTTTGTAGAACAGCAGCAAGTTTTCCCTTAAGTGGATACCCAAGGTTTATCGAACTCAGGGAGGAAGAGGTCAAAGATATCCCTCTTATGCAACCCTGCAACCACAAAGCAAGAAGTCTCTTGTGTCCCCAACACACCTAATAGGTGCACTAGTTCGGCGAAGAGATAGTGAAATACAGGTGGTATGAATATATATGAGCAGTAGCAACGGTGCCAGAAAATAGCTTGCTGGCGTGTAGTTGATGGTGGTAGTATTGCAGCAGTAGTAACGATAAAGCAAGAAACAAGCAGTAGTAACTCAGCAGTATTTAGGAACAAGGCCTAGGGATTATACTTTCACTAGTGGACACTCTCAACATTGATCACATAACAGAATAGATAAATGCATACTCTACACTCTTGTTGGATGATGAACGCATTGCGTAGGATTACACGAACCCTCAATGCCGGAGTTAACAAGCTCCACAATTTGTTCATATTTAAGTAACCTTATAGTGTAAGATAGATCAACATAACCAGATAGATCACATCAATACCATCATAATGATAATTAACTCCACAATCTACAAGAGATCGTGATCATAGCCTACGACAAGAACCACACGGTGCACACACTAGTCACCTTTACACACGTGCAGGAGGAATAGAACTACTTTAATAACATCACTAGAGTAGCACATAGATGAATTGTGATACAAAACTCATATGAATCTCAATCATGTAAAGCAGCTCATGAGATCATTGTATTGAAGTACATGGAGAGAGATTAACCACATAGCTACCGGTACAGCCCCGAGCCTCGATGGAGAACTACTCCCTCCTCATGGGAGTAGCAGCGGTGATGAAGATGGCGGTGGAGATGGCAGCGGTGTCGATGGAGAAGCCTTCCGGGGCACTTCCCTCGTCCCGGCAGGTGCCTTGTGGCATGAGTTGTCCCCCGAATTGGAGTTTCGCGACGGTGGCGGCGCCCCTGGAGTCTTTCTGGAGTTTCGTCAATTGGTACTGCGTTTTTAGGTCGAAAGGGGTTTTATAGGCGAAGAGGCGGCGCAGGAGGGCTGACAGGGTGGCCTCACCCTAGGCCGGCGCGGCCAGACCCTGGCCCGCGCGGCCCTATGGTGTGGGGCCCCCCTGGCTCCTCTCCGACTCTTCTTCGGTGTTCTGGAGCCTTCCGGGAAAAATAGGAGGTTTGGCGTTGATTTCGTCCAATTCCGAGAATATTGCCCGAACAGCCTTTCTGGAACCAAAAACAGCAGAAAACAAAGAATCGGCCTTTCGGCATCTCGTCAATAGGTTAGTTCCGGAAAACGCATAATAATGACATAAAGTGTGAACAAAACATGTTGGTATTGTCATAAAACAAGCATGGAACATCAGAAATTATAGATACGTTGGAGACGTATCAGCATCCCCAAGCTTAGTTCCTACTCGTCCTCGAGTAGGTAAACGATAAAAGATAATTTCTGAGGTGACATGCTACCAACATAATCTTAATCATACTATTGTAAAGCATATGAGATGAATGCAGCGATTCGAAACAATGTAAATGCAATGAGTAAACAATTGAATCATATAGCAAAGACTTTTCATGAATAGTACTTTCAAGACAAGCATCAATAAGTCTTGCATAAGAGTTAACTCATAAAGCAATAATTCAAAGTAAAGGCATTGAAGCAACACAAAGGAAGATTAAGTTTCAGCGGTTGCTTTCAACTTGTAACATGTATATCTCATGGATATTGTCAACATAGAGTAATATAATAAGTGCAATAAGCAAGTATGTAGGAATCAATGCACAGTTCACACAAGTGTTTGCTTCTTGAGGTGGAGAGAAATAGGTGAACTGACTCAACATTGAAAGTAAAAGAATTGTCCTCCATAGAGGAAAAGCATCGATTGCTATATTTGTGCTAGAGCTTTTATTTTGAAAACATGAAACAATTTTGTCAACGGTAGTAATAAAGCATATGTATCATGTAAATTATATCTTACAAGTTGCAAGCCTCATGCATAGTATACTAATAGTGCCCGCACCTTGTCCTAATTAGCTTGGACTACCGGATCATCACAATGCAAATGTTTTAACCAAGTGTCACAAAGGGGTACCTCTATGCCGCCTGTACAAAGGTCTAAGGAGAAAGCTCGCATTGGATTTCTCGCTATTGATTATTCTCAACTTAGACATCCATACCGGGACAACATAGACAACAGATAATGGACTCCTCTTTTATGCATAAGCATGTAGCAACAATTAATAATTTTCTCATATGAGATTGAGGATATATGTCCAAAACTGAAACTTCCACCATGGATCATGGCTTTAGTTAGCGGCCCAATGTTCTTCTCTAACAATATGCATGCTTAACCATAAGGTGGTAGATCGCTCTTACTTCAGACAAGACGAACATGCATAGCAACTCACATGAAATTCAACAATGAATAGTTGATGGCGTCCCCAGTGAACATGGTTATCGCACAACAAGCAACTTAATAAGAGATAAAGTGCATAAGTACATATTCAATACCACAATAGTTTTTAAGCTATTTGTCCCATGAGCTATATATTGTAAGGCGAATGATGGAATTTTAAAGGTAGCACTCAAGCAATTTACTTTGGAATGGCGGAAAATACCATGTAGTAGGTAGGTATGGTGGACACAAATGGCATAGTGGTTGGCTCAAGTATTTTGGATGCATGAGAAGTATTCCCTCTCGATACAAGGTTTAGGCTAGCAAGGCTTATTTGAAACAAACACAAGGATGAACCGGTGCAGCAAAACTCACATAAAAGACATATTGAAAACATTATAAGACTCTACACTGTCTCCCTTGTTGTTCAAACTTAATACTAGAAATTATCTAGACCTTAGAGAAACCAAATATGCAAACCAAATTTTAGCATGCTCTATGTATTTCTTCATTAATGGGTGCAAAGCATATGATGCAAGAGCTTAAACATGAGCACAACAATTGCCAAGTATCACATTACCCAAGACATTATAGCAAATTACTACATGTATCATTTTCCAATTCCAACCATATAACAATTTAACGAAGAAGAAAACTTCGCCATGAATATTATGAGCTAAGAACACATGTGTTCATACGAACCAGCGGAGCGTGTCTCTCTCCCACACAAGCATGATGTAATCCAATTTATTCAAACACAAACAAAAACAGAAACAAACCGACGCTCCAAGAAAAGCACATAAGATGTGACCGAATAAAAATATAGTTTCAAGAGAAGGAACCTGATAATGTTGTCGATGAAGAAGGGGATGCCTTGGGCATCCCCAAGCTTAGACGCTTGAGTCTTCTTGATATATTCAGGGGTGAACCACCGGGGCATCCCCAAGCTTAGACTTTTCACTCTTCTTGATCATAGTATATCATCCTCCTCTCTTGACCCTTGAAAACTTCCTTCACACCAAACTTCTCATAAACTTCATTAGAGGGGTTAGTACATAATCAAAAACTCACATGTTCAGAGGTGACACAATCATTCTTAACACTTCTGGACATTGCTCAAAGCTACTGGAAGGTAATGGATCAAAGAAATCCACCCAACACAGCGAAAGAAGCAATGCGAAATAAAAGGCAGAATCTGTCAAAACAGAACAGTCCGTAAAGACGAATTTTTAATAAATAATTCCGTTGCTCAGATCAGAAAATTCAAAACTAATGAAAGTTGCGTACATATCTGAGGAACACGCACGTAAATTGGCATATTTTTCTGATTTTTCTACAGAGAAAACAGCCCAGATTGGTGACAGATAGAAATCTGTTTCTGCGCAGAAATCCAAATCTAGTATCAACCTTCGATTAGAGGCTTCACTTGGCACAACCAAACACAAAACTAAGATAAGGAGAGGTTGCTACAGTAGTAAACAACTTCCAAGACACAAATATAAAACAAAGTACTGTAGCAAAATAACACATGGGTTATCTCCCAAGAAGTTCTTTCTTTATAGCCATTAAGATGGGCTCGGCAGTTTTAATGATCCACTCGCAGGAAATAGTATTCGAAGCAAAAGAGAGCTTCAAGAGGCAAATTAAAAACAAATTTAAGTCTAACATGCTTCCTATGAAGAGGAATCTTGTACACAAATGAATTCATGAAGAACCAAGTGACAAGCATAAGAGGATAAAACATGAGTAACTTCAAGATTCTCAACATAAAGAGGGGAAACTTAATATTATTAAGATGCATATAACCATATTTCCCTCTCTCATAATAACTTTCAGTAGCATCATTGATGAAATCCACAATATACCCATCACTTAAAACATTCTTATCATGGTTCATATGCATAGAAGTATCATTAATTTTGGCATAAGGAGAGTTCTTTTTATTAATAGTAATTGGAGCAGGATTATTATCAAGAATTTGAACATGGTAAACAAGTTCCATATTAAGGGAATTGTTTTTGGTAACCCAATCATGAATATGACAAGTTTCATAAGGGTAGTTAGAACCTATATCATAGCATTCTTTATAATAATCTTTAGAGATCGGAGGCACAGTGTCATCATAAGAAATAAAATAGTTATCTTTCACAATCGGTTTATCTGTGTCCACACCATTATTGTTATTAGAAGGAGATGTATCAAGAACATAATGACCAGTAGCTAAAGGATTTGCAAACACCTCTTCCCCAAGCTTAGAGCTTTCTATATCATTATGGGAGGAAGCATGGATAGTACTGACACTATGGCAATTATTATCATCATCATTTTCAGAATTAGTTTCCCAGAGATTTGCAATATCAAAAGTAGTGTGCTCATTCAAATCATGATTGCTAATGTATGTAAAGGGCATAGGAAGATCATCATATTCAGATTCATTATCACAATAATCATTAGGAGCAACATACTTACGGTTACCTATCGTTATCTCATATACGCGGGGATATGCTGTTACCTCTTTCTTTTTATTCCCCTTCTTCTTCTTCTTCTTCTTCATCTTCTTCGTTCCCTTCTTCTTCTTCTTCTTCTCTTCCTTCTCCTCGTTCCCTTCTTTAGGAGGAAGAGGCTTGAAGGGTGGCTTGTCCGCATAACCTGATTTACTTTCAGAAACAATAGAAGAAACTTGGGAGAATCCCTCCTTTTCATTAATTAGTTGAAAACACACAGCGGTCCTATCATATTTTGGCAAGGTGTCATCTTCTAAAATATTTTGTATGTAAGTATTTGTATGGCTATTATCAATGCAATAAGAAAAACACCCATGCAGGACATCATCAATATCAAGATCACTCATATGTAACAAAGAGATTTTTCTCGACAGTTCTTCACACCCCAAAAATAAAGTAAGTTCATCATGCTGATTAGGAGTAATTTCATCATCACAATACAAATTTGTAGCACTCATTGGGTTCAAATTATCATTGGAGGAGCATTGAAAATTAAAATGACCCACTTCATGGCAAACTTCACAAATAAAAGGATAAAGGGCACAAACTTTTTTACCAAGATCATCTAGAGCCCTAAACCACTTTCTAGTTTTTTCATTAGCATGATGGATACAATATTCATCTTTGATTTGATTAATTCCACAAGGTCTATGTATTCCACAAAAATTAACATGCTTATAGGAAATAGCATTCTTAGGAGTTTGAGCATGCTTATTGCAATAATTAACAACAATTTCATTCTTCATGCAAGCCTCTTTAAAAGGTTCATGATACTTATCAAAATTATTTTTAGGCAATTCGAAATGAGAAGCAAAGGCTTTATAAAGATTTGCAGCAACTTGAGAGTCAAGACCATAAGTAGCACTCATATTTCGAAATTTATCGGTATCCATAAAAGCTTTAATGCATTCATAATCATAATTTATACCTGACTCTTTACCTTTGTCGTTCTCCCATCCTTCAGCGTTGTCCTCAATCCGATCAAGAAGATCCCACCTAGCTTCAACCTCCTTGCTTGTGAAAGATCCCTCCGAACACGCGTCCGCATAGTCCTTGTGTTGTCTGAAAGTCTCGCATAAAAATTGTTAACAATAACATTACGGGGAGCTCATGAATGGGACATTTGAGCATTAGAGATTTCAATCTCCCCACGCTTGAGAAATACTCTCTCCATCACGAGGATAAAAGTTATAAATATAATTCCTATCAATATGCACTTCATGCGGAGGATAAAATTTAGAATAAAAGAGAGATGCAATTTCCTCCCAACCAAGAGAATGTCTATTCTCCAACAATTTATACCAATGCGCAGCTTTACTGTACAAATAAACAGAGAATAGCTTCTTCCTCACTTCATCCATAGAGATACCTGCACACTTGAATAACCCACATAATTCGTGCAAAAACAAGAAATGATCTCTAGGATGGACAGTTCCATCCCCTTTATAGTGATTGCCCATAACACGTTCAATAATTTTCATAGGTATTTTATACGGAATACTTTCAGCGAGGTGGATTCAAAATATCAGGAGCATCATTAGCGGTATCGCATATGGGAGATAAAGCATTATCGTAACAAATTTTCTCCCCTAAAGATGGGAAGCTAAAAAGACCACAAAAACTAGCTTCCCCAAGCTTAGACTTCTTCATAGCATTAGCAGTAATTGCATTCATACTAATAACATCGCTACTAGCATGCAAATAAGGTTCCATAGGTTTTTTAATTTTCGAATCAAACAATTCTAAATCAGGAAAAAGACTAAAAAGCTCACCAATTTTTTTGTTGTTTTCCATTATGCCTAACTAGTGTAAACAAGAAACAAAAAGTTGCAATTGCAGGATCTAAAGGAAATAGCTTCGAGTACTTACAATGGCGGAAAATAGCTTGGGTGCCGTGGTCCGGCGTGTGCGTACCTTTTACCTTTCCTCACTGCAACGGCGCCGTAAAAATAGCTTGATGTCTACGTTCCCCCTCCTTTCCTGTAGACAGTGTTGGGCCTCCAAGAGCAGAGGTTTGTAGAACAGCAGCAAGTTTTCCCTTAAGTGGATACCCAAGGTTTATCGAACTCAGGGAGGAAGAGGTCAAAGATATCCCTCTTATGCAACCCTGCAACCACAAAGCAAGAAGTCTCTTGTGTCCCCAACACACCTAATAGGTGCACTAGTTCGGCGAAGAGATAGTGAAATACAGGTGGTATGAATATATATGAGCAGTAGCAACGGTGCCAGAAAATAGCTTGCTGGCGTGTAGTTGATGGTGGTAGTATTGCAGCAGTAGTAACGCAAGAAAAACAAGAAACAAGCAATAGTAACTCAGCAGTATTTAGGAACAAGGCCTAGGGATTATACTTTCACTAGTGGACACTCTCAACATTGATCACATAACAGAATAGATAAATGCATACTCTACACTCTTGTTGGATGATGAACGCATTGCGTAGGATTACACGAACCCTCAATGCCGGAGTTAACAAGCTCCACAATTTGTTCATATTTAAGTAACCTTATAGTGTAAGATAGATCAACATAACCAGATAGATCACATCAATACCATCATAATGATAATTAACTCCACAATCTACAAGAGATCGTGATCATAGCCTACGACAAGAACCACACGGTGCACACACTAGTCACCTTTACACACGTGCAGGAGGAATAGAACTACTTTAATAACATCACTAGAGTAGCACATAGATGAATTGTGATACAAAACTCATATGAATCTCAATCATGTAAAGCAGCTCATGAGATCATTGTATTGAAGTACATGGAGAGAGATTAACCACATAGCTACCGGTACAGCCCCGAGCCTCGATGGAGAACTACTCCCTCCTCATGGGAGTAGCAGCGGTGATGAAGATGGCGGTGGAGATGGCAGCGGTGTCGATGGAGAAGCCTTCCGGGGGCACTTCCCCGTCCCGGCAGGGTGCCGGCACAGAGTTCTGTCCCCCGAATTGGAGTTTCACGACGGTGGCGGCGCCCCTGGAGTCTTTCTGGAGTTTCGTCAATTGGTACTGCGTTTTTAGGTCGAAAGGGGTTTTATAGGCGAAGAGGCGGCGCAGGAGGGCTGACAGGGTGGCCTCACCCTAGGCCGGCGCGGCCAGACCCTGGCCCGCGCGGCCCTATGGTGTGGGGCCCCCCTGGCTCCTCTCCGACTCTTCTTCGGTGTTCTGGAGCCTTCCGGGAAAAATAGGAGGTTTGGCGTTGATTTCGTCCAATTCCGAGAATATTGCCCGAACAGCCTTTCTGGAACCAAAAACAGCAGAAAATAGCAACTGGCCTTTCGGCATCTCGTCAATAGGTTAGTTCCGGAAAACGCATAATAATGACATAAAGTGTGAACAAAACATGTTGGTATTGTCATAAAACAAGCATGGAACATCAGAAATTATAGATACGTTGGAGACGTATCAGCGTCATCTCAACACGGAATTTGATTTCGTTTATTTTAGTATTTTACTGTTTTGCAATAATTAATATTGTAATTGTGAGTGATTTATTGGTTTGGATTTTGGATGATGTTTGCTTATGGTTATGGAGAATTTATCGAACTATCAAACCTATCTACTCCTACCTCGGATCCGATGAGCTTGTGTTCTTTTTTCGGTGAAAATCGCGTGTATCTATGTACTTTGACCTTTTTTTGCTTGGACCCTATGCAATGAATTTCGCAGAAGATGTTTACACAAAAGTTTAATTTCGACTTATCAACTCTACCATGTATCTCTTGGATAGAAGTAATTTTCATTTTTTTCGTATATTTTTGTGTAAACATCTTCTTCCCCCAACGAAATCCACCGCTCGGTGGATTTGGTTGGGAGGAGGAGTTGGGTTGGAAAGAGTAGGCGACAAGGAACAAATGGCCCTTGTCCTTGGCGTTTTGCGTTGGTTTCTGCTGTTCTGGTAGTTTCGCATGTTTGCCTGTTAGCATCGGCCACTTCTTTGCCAACGCTCCGGATTTATAGGTGGGCGATGGCGTGGTTTGGTGGTTTGTGACTTGCATTCCATTTTAGTTAATGTTTATCCCTCGTAGAGAGCACAAGTCAAAAGTTTGGGAGGTGGCATGGCAACAAACAATGTGCATTGTGGTATCCAAATTTCTTGGCGTCATCTCAACACAGAATTTGGTTTTGTTTATTCTAGTATTTGTACTGTTTTGCAAGAATTAATATTGTAATTGTAAGTGATTTATATGTTTGTATTTTGGATGATGTTTGCTTATGGTTGTAGAGAATTTACTGAACTATCAAATCTATCTACTCCTACCTCGGATCCGATAAGCTTGTGCTCTTTTTCGGCAAAAATTATGTGTATAAACGTACTTTGACCCTTTCTTGCATGGACCCTACGCAATGACTTGTGCATAAAATGTTTACACAAATGTTTCATTTCGAATCGTCAACCTTACCATGTGGCTCTTGGATAAAAGTAATTTGCATTTTTTTCCTCTAATTTTTTGTAAACATCTTTTGCCCCCAACGAAATCCACCGCTCGATGGGTTCAGGCAGTGGATTTGGTTTGGGGAGGATTTGGATTGGGAAAGCATAGGTGACGAGGAACAAATGGCCCATGTCCTTGGCGTTTCATGTTGGTTTATGATGTTCTGGTAGTTTCGCATGTTTGCCAGCTCGCATCGACCACTTCTTGCCATCGGTCCAAATTTATAGGGGGTGATGGCGTGGTTTGGTGGTTCATGAATTGCATTCTATTTCAATTCATGTTCGTCGCTTGCGTAGAGCACCTGTCAATGGGTGGTGGCATGGCAATAAACAATGTGCATTGTGGTATCCGAAATTTCTCGGGGTCGTCTCAGAGCAGAATTTGGTTTCGTTTATTCTAGTATTGTTTCAGTTTTGCAAGAATTAATATTGTAATTGTGAGTGATTTATATGTTTGGATTTTGGAAGATGTTTTCTTATGGCTGTGGAGAATTTACCGACACCTATCTACTCCTACCCTGGACCCGATAAGCTTGTGCTTTTTTCTAGTGAAAATCACGGGTATCTACATACTTTGAGCTTTTTTTGTGTGGAACCTATGCAATGACTTATGCAAAAGATGTTTACATAAATGTTCCATTTTGATTTGTCAACTCTACCATGTGGCTCTTAGACAGAAGTAATTTGCATTTTTTTTCCTCTCCTTTTGTGTAGGCATCTTCTGCCCCCAACACAATCCACCGTCAGATTGATTAGGGTGGTGGATTTGGTTGGGGAGGAGTGGGGTTGGGAAAGCGTAGGAGACGAGGAACATATGGCCCTTGTCCTTGGCATTTTGTATGTTTGCCTGCTCGCATCAGCCACTTATTGTTGTTGATATGGATTTATAGGGGGCGATGGTATGGTTTGGTGGTTCGTGACGTGCATTCCATTTCAGTTCATGTTCGTTGCTCACGGAGAGCACCAATCAAAAGTTAACGTATGAGACGGGGAACAGATGGCCCTTGTACTTGGCATTTCGTACGTTTGCCTGCTCGCATCGGCTACTTCTTGTCGTCGATCCGGATTTATAGGGGGCGATGGCATGTTTTTGTGGTTCGTTACATGCATTCCATTTCACTTCATGTTCGTTGCTCACAGAGAGCACCAGTCAAAAGTTTGGGCGGTGGCATGGCAACGAACAATGTGCATTGTGGTATCCAAAATTTCTCTGCGTCATCTCAACTTGGAATTTGGTTTCGTTTATTCTAGTAATTGTACTGTTTTGCAAGAATTAATACTTTAGTTGTCAGTGATTTGTAGGTTTGGATTTTGAACGATGATTGCTTATGGTTGTGGAGAATATACCGAACTATCAAATTTATATACTCCTGCCTCAGACCTGATAAGCTTGTGCTCTTTTTCCGGTAAAAAATCACGTGTATCTACATAATTTGACCTTTTCTTGCGTGGACCTATGCAATGACTTGTGTAGAAGATGTTTACACAAAGGTTACATTTGACTTATAGACTCTACCATATGGCTCCTGGATAGAAGTAATTTGCATTTTTTTCCTCTCTCTCTTTGTGTAAACATCTTCTTCCCCAAACAAATTAACTGCACAATGGATTTGGGTTGTGAATTTGGTTGGGGCGAGGAGTGGGGTTGGGAAAGCATAGGCGACGAGGAACAAATGGCCCCTGTCCTTGGCGTTTGACGTTGGTTTGTGTTGTTTCGGTAGTTTCACACGTTTGCATGCTCGCATCGGTCACTTCTTGCCATCGCTCCGGATTTATAAGGGGGGCGATAGCGTAGTTTGGTGGTTCGTGACTTGCATTCCATTTTAGTCCATGGTCTTCGCTCGTGGAGAGCACTATTCAAAAGTTTGGGCGGTGGCATGGCATCAAACAATGTGCATTGTGGCATCCGAAATTTCTCGATGTCGTCTCAGCACGGAATTTGGTTTTGTTTATTCCAGTATTTGTACTGTTTTGCAAGAATTAATATTGTAATTGTGAGTGATTTATAGGATTGGATTTTGGAAGGCATTTTCTTACGGCCGTGGAGAATTTACCGAACCAAAACCTATCTACTCCTACCTTGGACCCGATAAGTTTGAGCTCTTTTTTTGGTGAAACTAACCGTGTATCTATGTACTTTGACATTTTCTTTGTAGGACCCTACGCAATGACTTGTGCAGAAGATGTTTACAGAAAGGTTTCATTTTGGCTTGTAAACTCTAACATGTGGCTCTTGGATAGAAGTAATTTGTATTTTTCCTGATGTAGCCCCGCCTATCGTCGACGCTACACCATGGCCAAGGAGTCCCCCAAGTGGACCAACAACACAAACCCCCGCCATATATGTAAAGGTGAATTCCTTCCTCTCTATGGTCGACCTCAACACCAACTTGAATGGTATGCTACCTCATGCCTATCATCATGGTGTCTATAGGTGCCGACGTCGACAAGGACCAAGAGAAAAGGAACTCCCATGGTGCAAGGAAGAGAGAATAAGAAGAAGGAAAGAAGAGAAGAAGGAAGAGGAAGAAGAGGCGGGAGGAAGAGTCCCAGCCGGCCCAGAGGCCGGCCAACCGGGCCCCAGGCCGGCCAGGCCGGTCCCAGGGCCGGCCAGACCGGGCCCTAGACCGGATCCACCCCGGCGACAACCGGGCGTCGTACCGACGCCAACCAGATGGACTTTTGCGACCTTCCCGGTTGCCGCCCGGTCCCTAGCCTGGTTTGGACCGGATTGTCCGGTCCCAGGCCCGGTTGCTGCCCGGTTGACCGGATTTCACGGGTTCGACTCGACCGAAACTGCTCGAGTCGGTCCACCACATACCTATTCGAACCAAGTCGCCTTGTACCTCTAGATAAGCACCTAGGTTGTCCCCTTTACTCCTTAGACAAGATTTAGGCTTAAACATGGATTTGAGCTTTGTCTCCCTAGGGTTAGGTCCCCTTTGTATCAAGGCTACCCTTGTTGGATGTATGGATTTGGTGTGTGAGATTCTAGTGCTACCCACTCTCTCTCCCACTCCTTGATTCATCTCCCTCACCGATCTCTCACCTCGGAATTCTACCGCGCGTCTCTTCCGGGTTGATTCTAATGGCGTGGTCCATCGAGCCACGGGGGTAAGTATCGATTGTATCGGGTTGGTATGCGTGCGTGAGTTCCTCGTGTTCTTCGTGTTCGTCGTGTTCTTCGCGCTCTCCCTCTCTTTCCCCTTTGGATTTCGGGTCAATCGCGAGATCGGGCCACAAACGGGGTCATAGACCTCATCATATGGTATCAGCAGCCTTTGGTTTCCGCGGATTTGACCCTCCACCCACCCAATTTCGTCTCTAAAATTTTTTCCCAAAAAATAGCCCTAAATTGCCTTTCGACGGATCTGCGATTTGGTTGCGTTTTGAGTGGTTTTGGTCCATGGATTCGATGTTATGGTGCTTGATCTACTATTTCCTCAACTTTTAGCCCCCAATTCCATCGCTTCCCTTCGATTTGGGTCGATTTGCTTGGTTTTTTCTCAAGAACAGGAGAGAGAAACGCAAACCGGCCCAGAACCCGGTCAACCGGGCGGCAGACCGGGCCAGCCGGCCCCAGGGCCGGTCAACCGGGTGCCAACCGGGCCAGAACCCGGTCAACCGAGCGGCAGACCGGGCCAGCCAGCCCCAGGGCCAGTCAACCGGGCCCCAGACCGGGCGCCACCACTCCCACCTCCGCCGCCGACCACCACCACTCCTCTCCACCACCGGCAAGCTCCGTCACCCTCCCAAACCACCGGTACACACCACCGCGGCCCCATAACCACCGCGGCCCCATAACCACCGCCGCAACCGCAAGAGCATCGACACCACCCACCACCGGCTTACCACCGCCACCACCGCCAAGCTACTTTGACCCTTTTCTTCCGCTAACTTGTGTTTGCTTGTTCCGGTTTGAGTGCCTTGTTTGTGAAACTAACACGCAGCTCCGAAGCAAGCGACGACATCCTCGGCACCCCGAACTTGCAACCGTACTCTTGACACCACCGCCATCATCGCAAGTTGTGTGTTCCGACACCGCCTAATATTTTCATCTAGGTATAACTTGCATTTCCCCTTGTAACCCCTCTTCTTTTGCGATCTATCCTATCGAGCATTGCTTATCGAGTGTTGCGAGACATTGCACGTGGCCCCGATTGTGAGGTGTGTGTGTAGTGTGGAGTCAAGCTTCTAAGCAAAACTCGTGTGGCAAAATAGCAAAAGCGAGCTAACGCTAACATAGTGCGAGAAAAAAGCCGCCAAAACACAAAAAGAGCAAAAGAGTGCAAGTGCCCCCATACATACAAATACAAAAGAGTGTCAAGTGCCACCAAATACAAAAGAGAAAAAGCTTTTAAGCAAAAGAGAAAAAAGAGAAGAGTGGCCGCGTGTAAATCTTGCTGTCTCTCCGTTTGCAACCAAAGCTTTGCCTCTCCTTGTGTTAGTGTGACACCGAGCACCCTTGCTTACAGGCTGATGACCCACAAGTATAGGGGATCGCAACTGTCTTCGCGGAAAGTAAAACCTAATTTATTGATTCGACACAAGGGGAGCCAAAGAATATTTGTAAGCCTTAACAGCGGAATTGTCAATTCAGCTGCACCTGGAAACAGACTTGCTCGCAAGAGTTTATCAGTAGTAACAGTTTTATAGCAGTAGCAGTAGTGAAATATCAGCAGCAGTGTAACAAAGACAGCAGTAGTGATTATAGTAAACAACAGGATTAAAATATTGTAGGCACAGGGATGGATGAACGGGCGTTGCATGGATGAGAGAAACTCATGTAACAATCAAAGTAGGGCATTTGCAGATAGTGATAAAACAGTATCCAAGTACTAAACAATCCATAGGCATGTGTTCCACATTTAGTCGTACGTGCTCGCAATGAGAAACTTGCACAACATCTTTTGTCCTACCAGCCGGTGGCAGCCGGGCCTCTAGGGAATCTACTGGAAATCAAGGTACTCCTTTTAATAGAGCACCGGAGCAAAGCATTAACACTCCGTGAACACATGTGATCCTCACATCACCGCCTTCCCCTCCGGTTGTCCCAATTTCTGTCACTTTGGGGCCTCGGGTTCCGGACAGCGACATGTGTATACAACTTGCAGGTAAGATCATAAAATAATGAATATCATCATGAAACAATAACATGTTCAGATCTGAGATCATGGCACTCGGGCCCTAGTGACAAGCATTAAGCATAACAAGGTTGCAACAATATCATCAAAGTACCAATTACGGACACTAGGCACTATGCCCTAACAATCTTATGCTATTACATGACCAATCTCATCCAATCCCTACCATCCCCTTCAGCCTACAGCGGGGGAATTACTCACACATGGATGGGGGAAACTTGGCTGGTCGATGAAGAGGCGTCGGTGGTGATGATGGCGATGATCTCCTCCAATTCCCCGTCCCGGTGGAGTGCCAGAACGGAGTTTCTGGTCCCGAGACGGAGTTTCGCGATGGCGGCGGTGTTCTGGATGTCTTCTGGCGATTTCGTCTAACCCCCGTGCGTTTTTAGGTCGAAGCCTTTAAGTAGTCGAAGGGGAGGCACCTGGGGCTCCCCGAGGCACCACCACCATAGGGCGGCGCGGCCCAGGGGCCCACCGCGCCGTCTGGTGGGGTGGCCGCCTCGTGGCCCCCCTCCTTCTGGTCTTCTGGCTCCGTCCCTCTTCTATAAAAATAGGCCCATTGGAATTAATCCCGGGGATTTTCCTGAAAGTTGAGTTTCTGCACAAAAACGAGACACCAGGGCAATTCTGCTGAAAACAGCGTTAGTCCGTGTTAGTTGTATCCAAATACACAAATTAGAGGCAAAACAATAGCAAAAGTGTTCGGGAAAGTAGATACGTTTTGGACGTATCACGGGCTTCTTACACTTTTCCGCTCATTCCTTGGTCGCACTAACCCCGTTCATCTCGTGTGTGCGTTCCATATACTTTCCGTGTTTATAGTGATCATCGCTTTGACATTTGAATTTTTGGATTTCACCCACTCTTGACAATACACTTGATTTCGGATTTCGTCTTTTGGCTTTCCACCATACTCACCTAACACCATATTTGCTAGCTTTTGCGTGTGCTTTTGTGTGAGTACCCGATACAATTGTTCTAACTCTCGGTTTTTTGGATCACCCCAATCTTGTCATACCACGGTAAGGTTGCGAGGTAGTGTTCTTCCACTAACATACACCATATAGATCTTGTTGTGCTAACATGTATAGCGACGAAGAAGATACGGAGGAGTACACGGAGCACTTCGAGGAGGATGCCTCCTCAAGCACCGCGGATGTGGAGGAACATGTGGAGCTCGACACCGACTATGGCTCCACAAGCATCATCGACATGACCGACATCGAGGAGCTCTACACCGACTATGGCTCCACAAGCATCATTGCCATGATCGACATCGAGGAGCTCTACATCGACAATGGCTCACCAAGCATGGATGACATGGTGGAGCAACACCACGACTACGACATCGACGACACGGTGGAGCAACGCCACGCCTACGACATCGACACCGTGACAGAGCCTCACCTCGACCCCACCATGAGCAACGTCGGTGCTCCCACGGACCCCTACTTGGCCAATGGAGCTACATATGAAGATAGAGGACCTCCACAATGGCACCATCATATGGATCATCAAGAGCGTCCCCATCATGAGCGTCATCGACATACTTCTCCGAGCTCCACAAGACGCCACCATGAGAGTGCTTATGCACAAGATCATCGACCTCAAGTACATCATTTGGAGCATCAAGAGCGTCCCCCAACATGATCGTCATCGACACTCTCCTCCAAGCTCCACAAGGCGCCACAAGCAACATGCCAAGTCGCATGAGCCATCATGTAAGCGTGTCGAGGATCGTCATCGACACACACCATCACATGCTCGTCGTCGCCAACCACCATCTCATGGATCCCATCGACACATGTAACCACGTGATCTTCACCGACACAAGTCACCCCATGAGCGCCATCGACCAACATCTTCCACGGATCTTCGACGACGAGAGCCTCGACATGAAGACGACAAACACCATCTTTCGGTGTCCACCACTCCAAGGATGCCAAGTGCACATCGCGCATACCTTCCTCATATGGCCACTTCCACCTCTTGTGCCACCACCACAATGGCCCCTAGCTCGTCACATGCCTATGGACTCCGATGCTACAAGTGCAAGCAACAAGGCCACCGCCCACGGGAATGTCCCAATATACTATGTGAGGTGTGCAAGGCCAAGGGTCACGAGGCATGGCAATGCACAAAGACAAGCGCCAAGACGCTCTACTTCGACGAGCTACAAGCCCAAGCCACCAAGAAGCCTTTGACGCCAACACTTCACGATGAAGATCGCCAAGGTGAACTCAAGGGTGAAGTTGAGCCGAGCCTAGCTCTTAACAACACCATGGCGCCACCGATAGAGGACAACTTGGGAGGCGATGGAGTTGAGATGGTTGAGCATGGGAATTTCCCTTCAACCAAGGAGGCGCATGGAGATGAGAAAGTCGAGCCTACTCCTATATGCTTGATTGATGAGTTGGTACCAATCCCATGTGAGCATGAGAGCCACTTAGCCCACTTGAGTGAGAGTGATAGTGAGTTGAGTGACTCCCACCCCACATGTGAGTTTGAGTGCTTCCATTTGGAGGACATGAGTGATACACCAAGTGAGTTGAGAGAGGTAGATGATAGGTCCATGGAGGACATCGCATTTGCTAACACATTAACCTCTCCCTAGTTGGTGTCTTCTTATGTTGCACTAGGTTCCACGGAGGACGAGTTCCCGATTATAGAGACGATGTACATGGTGCATGAAGATGATGATATCTCACCATGCTTGCTTCAAGACGGACATGTCGACCACATGGATCCTCCTACCCCCACAACACCTACCTCAAATGAGTCGGCCTACAAAGGTAACAACATAGGTGTTGATGATGCCATGATCCCACTAGTGGACATGATGCCTTATGAGCGCATGCATGATCTTGATGATACATTTGCTACGTCACATGCTACTTTCACTTTCCCATGTGATGCTTTGCTTGATAACATTGTTGATCATGTGAAATTGATTGCTTGTGATACCATGACCATGCCATGCTACGAGAGTTTCACTTTTTCCCCGCTTGCTTTCCATGCTAACGATAATGATCATGCTTGTGTTGTGACACCCTTGATGAACACTTGCTCTTTCCTCCATAGGGTTGTCGACAACAATGATAAAATGTTAAACATGCTTTGCCAAAAATGTTTGCACTATTCCATGTTCCTTGCATCCAAGATTGTGAACAATTGCTCTTTCTTATGCTTGGTATGCAAGAATGCTTATTTCATTATCCACGAGAGGACCCCCATAGCCTTCTCAATTTTTGATGATCTCAAGATACCACATGCCATGAATGCACCTTCTTGCCATATGCACCATCGCCATGCATTTCATACTATCTTGATTGACACTAATGGTGATGTGCACAAGTCATGGAACATCATGATGGATGATGTGTTCCTTTACCATGCACACACGCTTTTTGTTCTCTCTATTGTGTGTATAGGTACCCGAACGACAACATCCACCGCTACGGAGCATGAGCTCACGAAACGCGCAATTGAGAGCTACCCCAACAAGGACGAGATACATGATCCAACCCATGGGATTCACACCAAAGGGTATGTTCCCAAAAGCCTTCACCCTCGTGTGTTACCGACATGTCTTGTCGAGTTTCCGGTTTGGTCCAATTCCTCGTCACCTCTTTTGCCTCTTATGCAACATATCTTGAAACATCTTGTTGGCACAATGGTTGTTGTATATTTTGAGGATATCATCATACACTCCGAGAATCTCAAGGACCATGTCATACATGTGAGAGACATCTTATGCATCTTGTGCCACATGTCACACAAAAAGTTACTCTTCTTTGGATTTCTCATTTCACCTATGGCAATTGCAATGGATTCTTTGACACTTGAGGATACTCATACTCGGCTCACGCCAACCATACTTTCCCAAGCTAGAAGTCTCCATAGCTTTGCCATTGCACATAACAATTTTGCCCAAAATTTTGCCGCCGATACTTGCCTTTTGATTGTTCCATTTGTGTGGGACAATACTTCACAACACATTTTTGACACTTTACAAAGAAAACTTTTACATGCACAAATTTTTGCCCTACCACATTTTGGATACATCGACACTCTTTTGGTTCACATTTTTGCCAAATGCCTCTTGGAGAAACGACTTGATGCTTCGTATTTGATTGAGAGCCTCTTGTTCGCCGATCACAAAATTGGCATACACAAGCTTTCCGTTCGCAAGTTGTTTTTCCCCAAGTTCTTCTTCGACCGCTTCATCAACAAACAAACTCCCAACTACTTGGTGAACAAGACGTCCACCATCTCGGACCTCTCGCCACAACATGGAGATGAGGAGGAACAAGAGTCGAGGACGACTCTTCCCCAAAGGGTGGGAGATGATGTAGCCCCGCCTATCGTCGACGCTACACCATGGCCAAGGAGTCCCCCAAGTGGACCAACAACACAAACCCCCACCATATATGTAAAGGTGAACTCCTTCCTCTCTATGGTCGACCTCAACACCAAGAGAGAAGGAACTCCCATGGTGCAAGGAAGAGAGAAGAAGAAGAAGGAAAGAAGAGAAGAAGGAAGAGGAAGAAGAGGCGGGAGGAAGAGGCCCAGCCGACCCAGAGGCTGGCCAACCGGGCCCCAGGCCGGTCCCAGGGCCGGTCAGACCGGGCCCCAGATCGGATCCACCCCGGCGACAACCGGGCGTCGTACCGACGCCAACCATATGGACTTTTGTGACCTTCCCGGTTGCCGCCCGGTCCCTGGCCCGGTTTGGACCGGATCGTCCGGTCCTAGGCCCGGTTGCCGCCCGGTTGACCGGATTTCACGGGTTCGACTCGACCGGAACTGCCCGAGTCGGTCCACCGATACCTATTCGACCCAAGTCGCCTTGTACCTCTATATAAGCACCTAGGTTGTCCCCTTTACTCCTTAGACAAGATTTAGGCTTAAACATGGATTTGAGCTTTGTCTCCCTAGGGTTAGATCCCCTTTGTATCAAGGCTACCCTTGTTGGATGTATGGATTTGGTGTGTGAGATTCTAGTGCTACCCACTCTCTCTCCCACTCCTTGATTCATCTCCCTCACCGATCTCTCACCTCGGAATTCTACCGCGCGTCTCTGCCGGGTTGATTCTAATGGCGTGGTCCATCGAGCCACGGGGGTAAGTATCGATTGTATCGGGTTGGTGTGCGTGCGTGAGTTCCTCGTGTTCTTCGTGTTCGTCGTGTTCTTCGCGCTCTCCCTCTCTTTCCCCTTTGGATTTCGGGACAATCGCGAGATCGGGCCACAAACGGGATCTTAGACCTCATCATTTCCTATATTTTTGGGTAAACATCTTCAACCCGCAACGAAATCCACCGCCCGGTGGATTTGGTTGGTGGAGGAGTTGGGTTGGAAAAGGGTAGGCGATGAGGAAAAGATGGCCCTTGTCCTTTGCGTTTCGCGTTGGTTTCTGCTGGTAGTTTCACACGTTTGCTTGCACGCATCGGCCACTTCTTTCCTTCGCTGTTGATTTATAGGGGCGATGACATGGTTTGGTGGTTCGTGACTTGCATTCCATTTCAATTCATGTTCGTCGCTCGTGGAGAGCACATATAAAAAATTCGGGCGGTGGTATGGTAGCAAACAATGTGCATTGTGGTATCAAAAAATTCTCAGCATCATCTCACCACATAATTTGGTTTCGTTTATTCTACTATTGTACTATTTTGCAATAATTATTATTGTAATTATGAGTTATTTATAGGTTTCGATTTTGGAAGACGTTTGCTTATGGTTGTGGAGAATTTACCAAACTATCAAGCCAATCTACTCCTACCTCGGACCCGATAAGCTTGTGCAATTTTCCGTTGAAAATCACGTGTATCTATGTACTTTGATCTTTTCTTGCGTGGACGACCCTATGCAATGACTTATGCAGAAGATGTTTACACAAAGGTTCCATTTTGACTTTTCAACTCTACCATTTGGCTCATGGACTGAAGTAATTTGCATTTTTTCCTCTCACTTTATTTAAACATCTTCTTTCCCAAACCAAATCAACCGCCCGGTGGATTCGAGCGGTGGATTTGGCTGGGGCGAGCAGTGGGGTTGGGAAAGCGTAGGCAATGAGGAATATATGGCCCTTGTCCTTAGCGTTTCGTGTTAGTTTATGTTGTTCTAGTAGTTCGCCTGTTTGCCTGCTCGCATCGACCACTTTTTGCCATCGCTCCAGATTTATAAGGGGGCGATGGCGTGGTTTGGTGGTTCGTGACTTGCATTCCATTTCAGTTCATGTTTGTCGCTCGCGGAGAACAGTTGTCAAAAGTTTGGGTGCTGGCATGGCAGGAAACAATGTCCATAGTGGTATTCTAAATTTCTCGCCGTCATCTCAGCACGGAATTTGGTTTCGTTTATTCTAGTACTTTTATTGTTTTGCAAGAACTAATATTGTAATTATGAGTGATTTAAAGCTTTGGATTTTGGAAGACGTTTGCTTATAGTTGTGGAGAATTACCGGACTATCAAACCTATCTACTCCTGCATCGGACCTGATAAGCTTGTGCTCATTTTCCGGTGAAAATCACGTGTATCTACGTACTTTGTCCTTTTCTTGCATGGACCCTACGCAAAGACTTGTGCAGAAGATATTTACACAAAGGTTGCATTTTAACTTGTCAACTCTACCATGTGGCTCTTGGACAGAGTTAAATTGCATTTTCCTCTATTTTTGTGTAAACATCATTTCCCACAACGAAATCCACCACTCGGTGTATTCGGGCAGTGGATTTGGTTGGGGGAAGGAATTGAGTTGGGAAATCGTAGGCGATGAGGAACAAATTGCCCTTGTCTTTCGCGTTTCGCGTTGATTTCTGTTGTTCACGTAGTTACGCATGTTTGGCTACTCGCCTCAGCCGCTGCTTTCCATCGCTCCAGATTTATAGGGGGTGATAGCATGGTTTGGTGGCTTGTGAATTGCATTCCATTTCAGTTTATGTTCGTCGCTCGTGGAGAGCACCGATCAAAAGTTTGGGTGGTGGCATGGCAACAAACAATGAGCATTGTGGTATTGGAAAATTCTCGGTGTCATCTCACCATGAAATTCGGTCTCGTTTATTCCAGTATTTGTAATATTTTGCAAGAATTAATACTATAACTGTGAGTGTTTTATTGGTTTGGGTTTTGGAAGGCGTTTGCTTACGGTGGTGGAGAATTTACCGAAGTATTAAACCTATCTACTCCTACTCGTACCCGATAATTAAGCCCCTGCTCTTTTTCGGTGAAACTCAACGTGTATCTATGTACTTTTACCTTTTCTTTCATGGAACCTACGCATTGACTTGTGTAGAAGATGTTTAGACAAAGGTTCCATTCTGACTTGTCAACTCTACTATGTGGCTCTTGGACATAACTAATATGCATTTTCCTCTATTTTTGTGTAAACATCTTCAACCTCCAAAGAAATCCACCGTCCGGTGGATTTGGTTGCGGGGTGGTGGGGGGTGGGGGGGGAGTTGGGTTGGGAAAGCGCAGACAACGATAAACAGATGGCCCTTGCCCTTTGCGTTTTTCATTGGTTTATGTTGTTCAGGTAGTTTCGCATGTTTGCCTGCTCGCATCAACCACTTCTTTCCATCGCTCCCGATTTATAGGGGTGCGATGGCGTGGTTTGGGGGTTCATGACCTGCATTCAATTTTAGTTCATGTTTGTCGCTCGCGGAGAGAACATGTCAAAATTTTCGGCGGTGGCATGGCAACAAACAATATGATTTGTGGTATCCGAAATTTCTCGGCATCATATCCCCACGGAATTTGGTTTCTATTATTCTAGTATTTGTACTTTTTTGCAACAATTAATACTGTAATTGTGAGTGATTTATAGGTTTGTATTTTGGAAGACGTTTGCTTATGGTTGTGGAGAATTTACCAAACTATCAAACCTATCTACTCCTACCTCGGACCCGATAAGGTTGTTCTCTTCTTCCGATGAAAATCGCGTGTATCTTCGTACTTTGACCTTTTCTTGCGTGGACCCTACACAATGACTTGTGCAAAAGATGTTTACACAACAATGTTCCATTTTGACTTGTCAAATCTATCATGTGGCTCTTAGACAGAAGCAATTTGCATTTTTCCTCTCTCTTTGTGTAAACATTTTCTTCCCCAAACCAAATCAACCACCCGGTGGATTCAGGTGGTGGATTTTGTTGGGGCGAGTAGTGGGGTCGGGAAAGCGTAGGCGACGAGGAATAGATGGCCCTTGTCCTCCACGTTTCTTGTTAGTTTCTGCTATTCTGGTAAGTTTGCATGTTTAACTGCGGCCACTTCTTGCCATCGCTCCGGATTTATGGAATGACAGAAATCATATTCTAATAATTTAACTTTCATTAGAGGGGATTGATACGTCTCCGACGTATCGATAATTTCTTATGTTCCATGCCACATTATTGATGATATCTACATGTTTTATGCATACTTTATGTCATATTTATGCATTTTCCGGCACTAACCTATTAACGAGATGCCGAAGAGCCAGTTGCTGTTTTCTGCTGTTTTTGGTTTCAGAAATCCTAGTAAGGAAATATTCTCGGAATTGGACGAAATCAACGCCCAGGGGCCTATTTTGCCACGAAGCTTCCAGAAGTCCGAGGGAGAGACGAAGTGGGGCCACGGGGCGCCGCCACACTAGGGTGGCGCGGCCCAGGGGGGGCCCGCGCGGCCCTAGCATGTGGGCCCCCCGTGACGCCTCCTGACCTGCCCTTCCGCCTACTTAAGGTCTTCGTCGCGAAACCCCCAGTACCGAGAGCCACGATACGGAAAACCTTCCAGAGACGCCGCCGCTGCCAATCCCATCTCGGGGGATTTAGGAGATCACCTCCGGCACCCTGCCGGAGAGGGGAATCATCTCCCGGAGGACTCCTCGCCGCCATGGTCGCCTCCGGAGTGATGAGTGAGTAGTTCACCCCTGGACTATGGGTCCATATCAGTAGCTAGATGGTCGTCTTCTCCAAATTGTGCTTCATTGTCGGAACTTGTGAGCTGCCTAACATGATCAAGATCATCTATCTGTAATGCTATATGTTGTGTTTGTTGGGATCCGATGAATAGAGAATACTATGCTATGTTGATTATCAATCTATTACCTATGTGTTGTTTATGATCTTGCATGCTCTCCGTTATTAGTAGAGGCTCTGGCCAAGTTTTTGCTTGTAACTCCAAGAGGGAGTATTTATGCTCGATAGTGGGTTCATGCCTCCATTAAATCTGGGACAGTGACAGAAAGTTCTAAGGTTGTGGATGTGCTGTTGCCACTAGGGATAAAACATCGATGCTATGTCTAAGGATGTAGTTGTTGATTACATTACGCACCATACTTAATGCAATTGTCTGTTGTTTGCAACTTAATACTGGAAGGGGTTCAGATGATAACCTGAAGGTGGACTTTTTAGGCATAGATGCATGCTGGATAGCGGTCTATGTACTTTGTCGTAATGCCCAATTAAATCTCACAATACTCATCATATCATGTATGTGCATGGTCATGCCCTCTTTATTTGTCAATTGCCCAACTGTAATTTGTTCACCCAACATGCTTATTCTTATCGGAGAGACGCCTCTAGTGAACTGTGGACCCCGGTCCATTCTTTTAATCGAATACAATCTACTGCAATACTTGTTCTACTGTTTTCTGCAAACAATCATCATCCACACTATACATCTAATCCTTTGTTACAGCAAGCCGGTGAGATTGACAATCTCACTGTCACGTTGGGGCAAAGTAATTTGGTTGTGTTGTGCAGGTTCCACGTTAGCGCCGGAATCCCTGGTGTTGCGCCGCACTACACTTCGCCGCCATCAACCTTCAACGTGCTTCTTGACTCCTACTGGTTCGATAAACCTTGGTTTCTAACTGAGGGAAACTTACTGCTGTACGCATCACACCTTCCACTTGGGGTTCCCAACGGTCGCGTGCTGTACGCGTGTCAGGGATATATATATACCGGGGACCTTAGAACTTATTGTTGTGGTTGGGGTGTCTTAATGATTCCTGAATTTTTTCATTAATTTTGCCTTAGGACCAATCAGAAGGGGTGCATTTTCTCACACATAAGGCTGCACCTAATTTAGACTCCATCCAATGGGAATTAAACTTGACAAGATACTCACCATACTGTTGTAGAAATCTATATGCCATGAAGTCCATGTAGCCCTTGGGAACGTTTTTCTCACATATAAGCACACACTTGATCTCGTCCTCTTGCTGCATAGAGGATTGATCTTTCTCTCAAAACAACATTTACTTTATTGCATTTTACTTTCGGCAATTTACTTTTCTTGCAAACGATAATCCCAAACACAAAACACGTGCAATATTAGTTTGTCTAGTGCATAGATAATAAGAGTAGCCAAACTCTAATTTGAAAGGATAAAAACGTATACCTTTTGCTCCTCGTGGGATCGATACTAATACTTAAACATTGAAGATTTCAACGATCCCCTATACTTGTGGGTATCAGTGATGTTGGAAGGTCCCACTCGCTAGTGGATCAACGAGCTCTACAAGGACAACATCAACTCCTGGGAGGACATGAGGGAGACCTTCATCAAGAACTATGCTCGCGGCCTATCACCATTTAGGACCGCAAGCGCTACATGCAGGGGCACCACGAATCGACTCCCCACTGGATCTAGTGTTGGCAGGACATCTGGATGGCCTCCACGGGTACCAATGCGAACATGTCAATGCTCATATTCAAGAGGGTTTCAATACAAGCCTCTTATTGAAAAACTTAAGAGGCACTGGAGGACGACCATCACCATCGCCGACCTCATGGAGTTAGCTACTCTCTCAATGACGCTGATAACACCAAGGACTCCTCTGCCGAGGAGGCGAGTGGCAAGGGAAGGCACATGCGATACCCCCGATATGAACGAGATAAATCGCCCTACGAGATGTAGGGCAAGACCGTCTCTGCTTTCACCTTCGAGCGGAACCAAAAACCCTATTTTTCCATGAATCTTGCACTCTCGGGCTTCGATCTGGAGATATGTGGAGCATGGAGGAGCAACAATGGTGTCCGACACGAGGAAGAAGGAGTGGAAGAGTTGCCACGCTGCCCCCGCCATGCGTTGTGACTCTTTGCACATCGTGCAAACTTGCCGGAAAAGTGCAACGCCAAGTACTCCACGTCTACGGGTCCTGAGATTGTGTGTCCCAGATTCGTGGCGTAATCATCGAGGCGACTTCAATGCACCTGCTCTGTCTCGAGGCGACCACTCGTTCTAGTCCCATCAGACTGGCCCAAAACTAGCGGTGTTAGATGACAACAACTAGTCAACAAAGTGACCGTCCGACTCCTCCAGAGGCGACTCCATCTGGCGAAGTTTCTTGTGAGTTAATTACAATGGAATCAGCATTGCCAAGTGTTTCAATGAGATTTACCCACACGATTAAAAATCGATTAAGTTCGAGCCCTTATGAGTAAACCTTACTCAGCGTTGCATTTTCTTCATGGTTATTTATTTATTTTAGGAGTCCGCCAATGACTCGCCATCGATCCTTCCTAGAATTGTCTAAGCCGACTCGACAACTCGAACCCGACGACAAGTCCCTAACACACTTGAGGACTACTGATGGCGATATGACAAACGGGGTATACCCATGAAGGGGAGTTGCCACGTGGACCACTGAGACTCAATGCCAGACTAGCTTATATGGGCTCACCAAAGGTGGTTACTGGACTCGCGCAGGTCCGGGAAGGAAGCTTAGAGGCCTAGTTGGCCTGATAGGTGACTCCGAGTTCTTAACTGACTTGGTGTCTATCATTGTCACCCCATTTGGGGGTATCTATATAAACCCTCGTAGGAAACCCCAAAGGGTGATGTATACGCATGCTTCTATTCTTGTAGACAGTGTTAGATCTCCAAGTGCAGAGGTTTGTAGAACAGCAGCAAGTTTCCCTTAAGTGGATCACTCAAGGTTTATCAAACTCAGGGAGGTAGAGGTCAAAGCTATCCCTCTCAAGCAACCATGCAATTACGATACAAGAAGTCTCTTGTGTCCCAAAAACACTCAATACACTTGTCAGATGTATATGTGCACTAGTTCAGCGAAGAGATAGTAAAATGCAAGTGATATGGATGAATATGAGTGGTAATAAAAATCTGAAATAAATATGGCAGCAAGTAAACATGCAGTAAAACAGTAAATAAACGGTGATTCAATGCTTGGAAACAATGCCTATGGATTATACTTTCACTAGTGGTCACTCTCAACAATGATATCATAAAGAAATATAAATATAAGCACTTCACATGCTACTCTGAAAGTCTCTACGGCTGGATAATGAACACTAATCCACTACCTAGGTCTCCAAAAGCAAACCTTAACAATGTATTCCCAAGTACTAATGAACACCCCACGCTGCACTTTGAGCATTCATAGGCGGTACTAACACACCACAATTTTATAGAGACATCCAACTCAAATCATAATTCAGTGAACAAGTATTCTGCGAAATATAGCCTAAGAGACCCACACGGTAGACACACTGCACATTTACACACATGGGACAAGGAGTCTACGGAGATCACATAAGTAAAGTTCACTTGAATATCATAACGACATCTAGATTACAAAGCTCATGGTCACATAAAGATCACGTCATGGGAGAGAGAGATAAACCACATATTTACCGGTAGAGCCCTCAGCCCCGAGGGAGAACTACTCCCTCCTCATCATGGGAGTCAGCAACAACGATGGAGATGGCGGTGGAGTCGATGTAGATGGATTCGGGGGCAATTCCCTATCCCGGCAAGGTGCCGGAACAGAGACGTCTGTCCCCCAAATCTTGTCTGCGATGGCGGTGGAGCTACGGAACTTTTCGTGGATGGAGGCCGGTATCTTTAGGATTTTTGCGTCGAGACCTTTATATAGACGGAAGGACGAGGTCGGTGGAGGCCTGGTGGCCCCACACCATGCCTAGGCGTGGGCTAGGGCTAGGCCATGCCTAGGGCAGGTGTGGCCACCCTGTGGCCCTTCTCCGTCTCTTCTCTGGACTCTGTCTTCGCTCCGGGAAATGTAGGAACTTTGGTTTTTTGTTTCGTCCAATTCCGAGAATAACTCATGTACAACTTTTTAGAAATACAAAAATAGCAGAAAACAGGGAACTGACACTGTGGCATCTTGTCAATAGGTTAGTTCCGGAAAATGCATAAAAGTGTCACGAAGTGTAAACAAAACATATATAGATTGGTGTAAAACAAGCATGGAACATCAAAAATTATAGATACGTTTGCAACGTATCAACATCCCCAAGCTTAACTCCTGCTCGTCCTCGAGTAGGTACGTGATAACAAAATAATTTTTGAGGTGACATAAAGCCAACAAAAATCTTGATCAAGCATGTAAAGCATTGTGAGCTGTGATCTAAGTACTCTAAACATAGGCATTGTTGGGGGGATAACCCCCGGTATGCCAAAGGCATGCCAAACCGGATGGTTTGAGCCATCGAGATACCGGTTTAATATTCTTACCGGAACACAAAGATAGGAGTTTGGCTAAGTGAAGCTAAGCCGGTATCCCCAAGAGGGGTATACCGGAACCGGATAAAGAAGATACCGGAAAGGAGGGCCTGTCGGCAAGACTGGTCAAAGATTCTCTTCAGAGCTAGAAGACAAGGATGAGCTAAGCAAAGTGGCTTTAATCAGAGCCCTGGCGCCAAAGAGAGAGGTGACGCTGAAAGAAGCCGGAGGACGTCAGCGTCCCTGATTAAAGAAGACTCCGGTGTCATCTATGATTAAAGTACCTTTGTAAAGTAGTTTGTCCAGTCAAAGATGCCATTAGGGTTTCTTGTTCTGTAAGCCACCCTCTCCCCTATATAAGGAGAGGGGGCACTGCCTCATACGGGTGCGTGTCCACAGAGGAGATTAGACGATAGAACTTGTACCCAAGCACCTGTAGTCATGTTGAGATCAATGAAGCAAGCGATCTAGTAAAGAGTTCTTCCTCTTGTCTCTCTTCTTGCATACCGGCCTTTGGTTGTGTTCTTGAGGAAAGCATCCGGAAGTTCATCCCATCTAGTCGCAAACCCTCCCCCGAATCCTCTAGCGCCCATTCGGCCCCAACTTAAGCCATCCCATGGCATCTGCTCGTTCGCCACGACGACAGTTGGCGCCCACCGTGGGGCAGGAAGTGGCGCTTGCTGGAGTTCACATTCGGACGGGCATCCTCGACGTCGCCGGCCAGCGTACGGTCTCCGCGTTGGTGCAGTGCATCTACGCCATGGACTTCATCAACGACAACGCGGGCTGCTTCGCCAACGGCGGCATCTTCCCCAAGAACGGCCGCATCATCGACTTCGGCAGCCACCGCATCTACTTCGGCACCGTTCCTGTGCGCCAGTGCCTCTCGCCGGTGCTGGTGGCGCCGGATCCGCCAAGGTGGCTACATGCTAGCCGCGTTCCAGGCAGCGTGGAGGTGATGATGGCAGGCGTGGTCGACGCCGGCAAAGAAGCTGCAGAAGAAGGCGTTGGCCATGCGGTTTCGACCCGTGCAGCCAAGCCACCACTGGAGCGAGGCGCAGGCGCAGCGGGAGCATCATCCGCGCTACCGGAAACACCGCTCCAAGCGGCGATGAACGTACTCGCCACCCCCATCGCGCAGAACATCGACCCGGCAGCGGCTCAGGCGGAGCTGGAAGCGCAGCGCCAGAAGATGCTCGAGAGTGGCAAGGACATCGCCAGGGCGCAGCGCGAGCTGAACCTAACCCTACGTGAGTACAACGCTGCCCATGGCTTTGCTTCTGTTAGCGCACATGCCGCTAGGATACCGGAAAACCGGCTTAAGGCTCGCAATCTAGATCAGGATCTGCGCAAAGAAATTGCTGCCGGTAAGAGCACATCTGCATCTGTGAGCATTGTAGAGAAACCTAAGTACAGTAGCCCGGATAAAACGATAAAAGCTGCTAAGGCTGCTGTAGCGCTGTGTGACTCGCTCTCCGGGGACGCTCTGGCAAAACAACAAGAGCGTGTCCGGGAACTTCTTGAAACTATCGAGCAGCAAAATGCTGAACAGCTTGATAAGCTAAACAAGGTTGTGGCTTCAAAATCCGCGCGTTCGACAAGGAATGCCGGTAGCAAGTCCCATGGGCAGGCTTCGTCCCCCCATCCGGACAGAAGAAGAGAAAAAGAAGTGAATGCGCAGCAGATGACTGTGTATGATCCGGTTCTTGCCGGAAAGCAACAAGCCGGGCAATATGATGCCGGCAGAAAAGGCCAAGGGGCAAACAGAGGCTATGCCAAAGAGGGCTATGCCGGAAACAATCATGCCGGTAGACAAGAAACCGGGCAAAATTATCGGGCTGCAAGGGCAGCGTACGATGAGGAGGAAATAGATCCCCCGAGGTACCGGCAGGCAAGGGCCGCGGTACCGGAATGTTATGATGAAGCTGATTCTGCAAGACCGGCAGCATACCGGAACCCATTGGGAGAACGCTTGGGAGAGAGATACTTACCGGAACGGGATGCGAGGCACCGTCTGGATAGAGTGTACTTGTCAGAAATGATCGAGGTGGAAGGTCCCCCAGGCCCAAAGTGCTTTGGCCCAAGGATCATGAAAGAAAAACCACCAGTTCGCAACTTTATGTTGCCCCGTGACACAAAAACGTACGATGGCACTACAAAGCCAGAAGACTGGCTCGCGGACTATGTAACCGCGGTATACGTCGCAGGCGGTGGAGGAACCGTAGCTGGAGGAGGAAATCGGCGTTGGGCCGTGAGAATCATACCGTCATTTTTGGTTGGACCGGCAAGAATCTGGTTAAACAACTTGCCGGCAGGAAGCATAAATGGCTGGCTGGATTTTGAGGAAGCTTTCGTGGGCAATTTCAGCAGCACCTATCAAAGATCAAACAGGCTGCAGTAGCTCGCTCTGTGCATACAGCGCCAGAACGAAACAGACCGGGATTATCTGGCCCGGTGGAACACCACAAGGAACTCCTGTGAAGGGGTAATCGAGGCACAGGCCATTGCTTGGTTTAGCAGTGGGTGCAGGAGAGGTTCACCGTTGTGGCAAAAGCTGCAGCGGAACATGCCAACAACGTTGGCAGAGATGATACGTGTGGCGGATAGCTATGCGTTGGGAGACCCAACGCAGCCGGCAGTGCAACCTGAGCCGGAACAGCAGCGCCAAGAGCAACACCGGGATAACCGGAACAACAAAAGAAGGGAAGATTTTCCGGATCGAAGGTACGGTCCGCAGCAAGTTGCTGCTGTGCAAGAAAATTCTGAGGCCAGCGGCAGTCAGAGGCAGAGAACCGGATCGCAGCCATGGGCGGGTCCTAAAAAGCAGTGGGTAGAAAAGAAGCCCTGGGTTCAGAAAAAGAACTGGCAAGAACCCGCGAAGTACACCATGGAAGCTGCCATGGACCAACCTTGCCGGTGGCACACACCAAACCCGGCACACCCGTCAAACCATCTGACGTAGGATTGTACTTGGACCAAGTACTTGATGCAAAAGGGAACGGTAAAAGATGCACAACCACCACAAGACATGCCGCGGCAACAGCAGCTACCACCACCACCGCCGCTTACCGGGGCAAACGCCTTACCGGTACAGCCAAACCGGCAGCAGTACCAGCAAGTTAACCAGGTGATGGAAGGCAATGACCAACCACCTCCACCGGCACCTTTGGGCCGGAACATTTACAAGGATCCAGATATGTGCTGCGTTGTGTTCGTAACTGAGCCAACCGATAAACAAAGCCTGTATCGCCGTTCTATGGAAGTGAACGCGGTGATGCCGGCAATACCAAAGTATATGCTGTGGTCTGATTAAGAGATCTCGTGGTCATTCAAGGATCACCCTAAGGTTATGCCGAACCCGGGTGGCTATGCTCTCGTCTTGGACCCAATCATGCAAGGGCCAAATGCTCGAGTCAAATTCAGCAAGGTGCTGATAGACAATGGAAGCAGCATAAACATCATGTACCGGCACACCATGAACATGCTGGGCATAACAGAAAACATGCTTCAGCCAACGCGCACAACGTTCCATGGAATCGTTCCGGGACTGTCCTGTGCACCGGTTGGAAAAGTCCGAGTGGATGTGTCGTTTGGAGGACGTGACAATTGCCGGGTTGAAAACCTTGAGTTTGAGGTGGTGGACTTAGATAGTCCTTACCATGCTTTGCTGGGGAGACCAGCGTTAGCTGCTTTCATGGCCTCGACTCACACGGCGTATCTCAAGATGAAGATGCCGGCACCTCGTGGACCCTTGACTGTGGTGGGAAACTACAAAGTCTCACTGGAAACAGCTTCCACCGGATCAAACCTGGCAGAATCACTGGTGATTGCTGAAGAGAAGAGGAGGATGCAAACCGTGGTCGCGCTGGCTCAGTCCTCATAGCTGAGCTGAGCGGCAATGAGTGCAAACCTGGGTACACCAGCGTTCAAGCCAACCAAAGAGATAAAGGACATTGTGCTGGATCCAGCCTACCCTGAGCGCACCGTTTGTATCGGTGCCGGTATGAATGAGGCATAGGAAAGCGCGCTCATCAGCTTCCTCCGTGAGAATCAGAATATCTTTGCCTGGTCTACTGATGACTTGGTAGGTGTTCCGAGGGAGCTGGCTGAGCACTCACTAAATGTCCGGAAAGACGCAAAGCCGGTAAGGCAGCCGCTGCGCCGGTTTGCTGAAGACAGGAGAAAGATCATTGGAGAAGAGGTGACAAAGTTACTGGTTGCCGGTTTCATTGTGGAGGTACTGCACACCGAGTGGCTAGCTAATCCGGTGCTGGTCGAGAAGAAGAAGGAAGAAAACATGGAAGCAAAAGCTCCAAAGGTGTGGCGCATGTGCATCGACTACACCAACTTGAACAAAGCTTGCCCGAAAGACCCTTTCCCCTTACCCAGGATCGATCAAGTGATTGATTCCACTGCAGGATGTGAGCTGTTGTCTTTCTTGGATGCTTATTCCGGTTTCCACCAAATTCCCTTGAAAAAGGAAGATCAAATAAAAACTGCGTTCATTACCCCGCACGGGGCTTATTGCTATGTCACTATGCCTTTTGGTTTGCGCAACGCTGGTGCAACGTACCAGCGCTGTATGCAAAAATGCTTGTTCGATCAAATTGGAAAGAATGTACAAGTGTATGTGGACGATGTTGTGGTAAAAAACTAAGGTAAAAGAAACCTTAATCGATGACCTCTGGCAAACATTTGATAACTTAAGAAGGTTCCGGATGAAGCTCAATCCGGCAAAGTGTACCTTCGGTGTCCCAGCCGGCAAGTTGCTTGGCTTTCTCGTATCAAGCCGGGGCATTGAGGTAAATCCGGTAAAAATCCGGGCAATCGAAAGAATGACAATACCGCGCGATCTAAAAGACGTGCAAAAGTTTACCGGTAGCTTGGCATCGCTAAGCCGGTTCATAAGCAGGTTGGGAGAAAAAGCTCTGCCACTCTATGCTCTCATGAAAAAATCTGACACGTTCGTCTCGACCCCTCATGCAGACGCAGCGTTTAAAGAGCTGAAAACTATGTTGGCTACAGCACCTATACTGGCTTCACCCCTAGAAAGAGAGCCTATGCTATTATACATAGCAGCAACAAACCGGGTTGTGAGCATAGTGGTTGTGGTTGAAAGAGAAGAGGAAGGAAAAACCGTCCAGAGGCCGGTATACTACCTGAGCGAGGTGCTCTCCCTCTCAAAACAAAACTACCCTCACTTCCAAAAGATGACTTATGGCGTGTACATGGCCGCCACAAAACTCAAGCATTACTTTGAAGAACATCCTATGAAGGTAGTGAGTGAAGCACCAATCTCCGATATCATGTACAACAAGGACGCTAGCGGAAGGATTGCAAAGTGGGCAATCCAGATATCACCATATGTACCAGTGTACGAAAGGAGAGATGCCTGATGTCTACTTCCCCCTCCTTTTCCTGTAGACAGTGTTGGGCCTCCAAGAGCAGAGGTTTGTAGAACAGTAGCAAGTTTTCCCTTAAGTGGATCACCCAAGGTTTATCGAACTCAGGGAGGAAGAGGTCAAAGATATCCCTCTCATGCAACCCTGCAACCACAAAGCAAGAAGTCTCTTGTGTCCCCAACACACCTAATAGGTGCACTAGTTCGGCGAAGAGATAGTGAAATACAGGTGGTATGAATATATATGAGCAGTAGCAACGGTGCCAGAAAATAGCTTGCTGGCGTGTAGTTGATGGTGGTAGTATCGCAGCAGTAGTAACGCAGTAAAACAGTAAACAAGCAGCGATAGCAGTATTTAGGAACAAGGCCTAGGGATTAGACTTTCACTAGTGGACACTCTCAACATTGATCACATAACAGAATAGATAAATGCATACTCTACACTCTTGTTGGATGATGAACACATTGCGTAGGATTACACGAACCCTCAATGCCGGAGTTAACAAGCTCCACAATTCAATGTTCATATTTAAATAACATTAGAGTGTAAGATAGATCAATTCGACTAAACCAAGTACTAACATAGCATGCACACTGTCACCTTCATGCATATGTAGGAGGAATAGATCACATCAATACTATCATAGCAATAGTTAACTTCGCAATCTACAAGAGATCATGATCATAGCATAAACCAAGTACTAACACGGATGCACACACTGTCACCATTACATCGTGCAGGAGGAATAAAACTACTTTAATAACATTGCTAGAGTAGCACATAGATAAATTGTGATACAAAACACATTGCAATCATAAAGAGATATAAATAAGCACTTCACTATGCCATTCAACAGTGAATAAGTATTCTGTGAAATATAGCCTAAGAGACCCACACGGTGCACACACTGTCACCTTTACACACGTGGGACAAGGAGTCTCCGGAGATCACATAAGTAAAATTCACTTGACTAGCATAACGACATCTAGATTACAAGCATCATCATATGAATCTCAATCATGTAAGGCAGCTCATGAGATTATTGTATTGAAGTACATAGGAGAGAGATGAACCACATAGCTACCGGTACAGCCCCGAGCCTCGATGGAGAACTACTTCCTCCTCATGGGAGCAGCAGCGGTGATGAAGATGGCGGTGGAGATGGCAGCAGTGTCGATGGAGAAGCCTTCCGGGGGCACTTCCCCGTTCCGGCGGCGTGCCGGAACAGAGACTCCTGTCCCCCAGATCTTGGCGTCGCGGTGGCGGCGGCTCTGGAAGGTTTCTGTGGGTTTCGTCAATCGTGATAGGGTTTTCGCGACGGAGGCTTTAAATAGGCGGAAGGGCAGCCTCGGAGGGGGCCTGGGGCCACCACACCATAGGGCGGCGCGGCCCCCCCCTCTGGCCGCGCTAGGGTGTAGTGTGGGGCCCCCAGGGCTTCCCTCTGGCGGCTCTCGGGTGTTCTGGATGCTTCCGGGCAAAATAGGAACACAGGCGTTGATTTCGTCCGATTCCGAGAATATTTCGTTACTAGGATTTCGAAACCAAAAACAGCAGAAACGAGGCTGGCACTTCGGCATCTTGTTAATAGGTTAGTTCCAGAAAATGCACGAATATGACATAAAGTGTGCATAAAACATGTAGATATCATCAATAATGTGGCATGGAACATAAGAAATTATCGATACATCGGAGACGTATCAGCATCCCCAAGCTTAGTTTCTGCTCGTCCCGAGCAGGTAAACGATAACAAAGATAATTTCTGGAGTGACATGCCATCATAAACTTGATCATATTGTAAACATATGTAATGAATGCAGCGATCATAACAATGTAAATGACATGAGTAAACAAATGAATCATATAGCAAAGACTTTTCATGAATAGTACTTAAAGACAAGCATCAATAAGTCTTGCATAAGAGTTAACTCATAAAGCAATAAATTAAAGTAAAGGTATTGAAGCAACACAAAGGAAGATTAAGTTTCAGCGGTTGCTTTCAACTTGTAACATGTATATCTCATGGATATTGTCAACATAGAGTAATATAATAAGTGCAATATGCAAGTATGTAACAATCAATGCACAGTTCACACAAGTGTTTGCTTCTTGAGGTGGAGAGAAATAGGTGAACTGACTCAACATTGAAAGTAAAAGAATGGTCCTCCATAGAGGAAAAGCATCGATTGCTATATTTGTGCTAGGGCTTTGATTTTGAAAACATAAAGAGAGCATAAAAATAAAGTTTTGAGAGGTGTATGTTGTTGTCAACGAATGGTAGCGGGTACTCTAACCCCCTTGCCAGACAAACCTTCTAAGAGCGGCTCCCATTTTATTTTATTTTTGGGTGGCACTCCTTCCAACCTTTCTTTCACAAACCATGGCTAACCGAATCCTCGGGTGCCTGCCAACAATCTCATACCATGAAGGAGTGCCTTTTATTTTAGTTTTATTATGATGACACTCCTCCCAACCTTTGCTTACACAAGCCATGGCTAACCGAATCCTTCGGGTGCCGTCCAACAATCACATACCATGGAGGAGTGTCTATTTTTGTTAATTAATTTGGGACTGGGAATCCCATTGCCAGCTCTTTTTGCAAAATTATTGGATAAGCGGATGAAGCCACTAGTCCATTGGTGAAAGTTGCCCAAAAAGATTGAAAGATAAACACCACATACTTCCTCATGAGCTATAAAACATTGACACAAATCAGAGGTGATAAATTTTGAATTGTTTAAAGGTAGCACTCAAGCAATTTACTTTGGAATGGCGGAGAAATACCATGTAGTAGGTAGGTATGGTGGACACAAATGGCATAGTGGTTGGCTCAAGTATTTTGGATGCATGAGAAGTATTCCCTCTCGATACAAGGTTTAGGCTAGCAAGGTTATTTGAAACAAACACAAGGATGAACCGGTGCAGCAAAACTCACATAAAAGACATATTGAAAACATTATAAGACTCGACACCGTCTTCCTTGTTGTTCAAACTCAATACTAGAAATTATCTAGACCTTAGAGAGACCAAATATGCAAACCAAATTTTAGCAAGCTCTATGTATTTCTTCATTAATAGGTGCAAAGTATATGATGCAAGAGCTTAAACATGAGCACAACAATTGCCAAGTATCACATTAGCCAAGACATTTTAGCAATTACTACATGTATCATTTTCCAATTCCAACCATATAACAATTTAACGAAGCAGTTTCAACCTTCGCCATGAACATTAAAAGCTAAGAACACATGTGTTCATATGAACCAGCGGAGCGTGTCTCTCTCCCACACAAGCATTTATTCAAACAAAAACAAAAACAAAAGCACACAAACGCTCCAAGTAAAGCACATAAGATGTGACCGAATAAAAATATAGTTTCAAGAGAAGGAACCTGATAATTTGTCGATGAAGAAGGGGATGCCTTGGGCATCCCCAAGCTTAGATGCTTGAGTCTTCTTGAAATATGCAGGGGTGAACCACCGGGGCATCCCCAAGCTTAGAGCTTTCACTCTTCTTGATCATAGTATATCATCCTCCTCTCTTGACCCTTGAAAACTTCCTTCACACCAAACTTCTCATAAACTTCATTAGAGGGGTTAGTACATAATCAAAAACTCACATGTTCAGAGGTGACACAATCATTCTTAACACTTCTGGATATTGCTCAAAGCTACTGGAAGGTAATGGAACAAAGAAATCCACCCAACACGGCGAAAGAAGCAATGCGAAATAAAAGGCAGAATCTGTCAAAACAGAACAGTCCGTAAAGACGAATTTCTAATAAATACTTCCGTTGCTCAAATCAGAAAACTCAAAACTAATGCAAGTTGCATACATATCTGAGGAACACGCACATAAATTGGCATATTTTTCTGATTTTTCTACAGAGAAAACAGCCCAGATTCGTGACAGATAGAAATCTGTTTCTGCGCAGAAATCCAAATCTAGTATCAACCTTCGATTAGAGGCTTCACTTGGCACAACAAAACACAAAACTAAGATAAGGAGAGGTTGCTACAGTAGTAAACAACTTCCAAGACACAAATATAAAACAAAGTACTGTAGCAAAATAACACATGGGTTATCTCCCAAGAAGTTCTTTTCTTTATAGCCATTAAGATGGGCTCAGCAGTTTTAATGATGCACTCGCAAGAAATAGTATTTGAAGCAAAAGAGAGCATCAAGAGGCAAATACAAAACACATTTAAGTCTAACATGCTTCCTATGAAGAGGAATCTTGTACACAAATAAATTCATGAAGAGCAAAGTGACAAGATTAGGAAGATAAAACAAGTATAGCTTCAAAAATTTAAGCACATAGAGAGACATTTTAGTAACATGAAAATTTCTACAACCATATTTTCCTCTCTCATAATAACTTTCAGTAGCAACATGAGCAAACTCAACAATATAACCATCACATAAAGCATTCTTATCATGAGTCTCATGCATAAAATTATTACTCTCCACATAAGCATAATCAATTTTATTAGTACTAGTGGGAGCAAATTTAACAAAGTAGCTATCAAATATAGGAGGCATATTGTAATCATAATAAAATTTATCCTCCATAATAGGTGGCACCAAAAGACCACTATCATTATAATCATCATAAATAGGAGGCAAAGTATCATCAAAGAAAATTTTCTCCTCAATGCTTGGGGGACTAAAAAGATCATGAAAACCAGCTTCCCCAAGCTTAGAACTTTCTATATCATTATCAACAATGGTGTTCAAAGCGTTCATACTAATATTACTACCAGCATGCAAATAAGATTCCATAGGTTTTTTAATTTTCGCATCAAACAATCCATGTTTTAAATCAGGAAATAGCATAAGAAGCTCAGTCTTGTCCATTATGCCAAACTAGTGTAAACAAGAAACAAAAAGATGCAATAGCAGGATCTAAAGGAAATAGCTTCGAGTACTTACAACGGCGAAAATAGCTTGGTAGCCGAGATCAGGAGTGTGAGTACCTTTTACCTTTCCTCCCCGGCAACGGCGCCAGAAAATAGCTTGATGTCTACTTCCCCCTCCTTTTCCTGTAGACAGTGTTGGGCCTCCAAGAGCAGAGGTTTGTAGAACAGCAGCAAGTTTTCCCTTAAGTGGATCACCCAAGGTTTATCGAACTCAGGGAGGAAGAGGTCAAAGATATCCCTCTCATGCAACCCTGCAACCACAAAGCAAGAAGTCTCTTGTGTCCCCAACACACCTAATAGGTGCACTAGTTCGGCGAAGAGATAGTGAAATACAGGTGGTATGAATATATATGAGCAGTAGCAACGGTGCCAGAAAATAGCTTGCTGGCGTGTAGTTGATGGTGGTAGTATCGCAGCAGTAGTAACGCAAAGAAACAAGTAAACAAGCAGCGATAGCGATATTTAGGAACAAGGCATAGGGATTAGACTTTCACTAGTGGACACTCTCAACATTGATCACATAACAGAATAGATAAATGCATACTCTACACTCTTGTTGGATGATGAACACATTGCGTAGGATTACACGAACCCTCAATGCCGGAGTTAACAAGCTCCACAATTCAATGTTCATATTTAAATAACCTTAGAGTGTAAGATAGATCAATTCGACTAAACCAAGTACTAACATAGCATGCACACTGTCACCTTCATGCATATGTAGGAGGAATAGATCACATCAATACTATCATAGCAATAGTTAACTTCGCAATCTACAAGAGATCATGATCATAGCATAAACCAAGTACTAACACGGATGCACACACTGTCACCATTACATCGTGCAGGAGGAATAAAACTACTTTAATAACATTGCTAGAGTAGCACATAGATAAATTGTGATACAAAACACATTGCAATCATAAAGAGATATAAATAAGCACTTCACTATGCCATTCAACAGTGAATAAGTATTCTGTGAAATATAGCCTAAGAGACCCACACGGTGCACACACTGTCACCTTTACACACGTGGGACAAGGAGTCTCCGGAGATCACATAAGTAAAATTCACTTGACTAGCATAACGACATCTAGATTACAAGCATCATCATATGAATCTCAATCATGTAAGGCAGCTCATGAGATTATTGTATTGAAGTACATAGGAGAGAGATGAACCACATAGCTACCGGTACAGCCCCGAGCCTCGATGGAGAACTACTCCCTCCTCATGGGAGCAGCAGCGGTGATGAAGATGGCGGTGGAGATGGCAGCGGTGTCGATGGAGAAGCCTTCTGGGGGCACTTCCCCGTTTCGGCGGCGTGCCGGAACAGAGACTCCTGTCCCCCAGATCTTGGCGTCGCGGTGGCGGCGGCTCTGGAAGGTTTCTGTGGGTTTCGTCAATCGTGATAGGGTTTTCGCGACGGAGGCTTTAAATAGGCGGAAGGGCAGCCTCGGAGGGGGCCTGGGGCCACCACACCATAGGGCGGCGCGGCCCCCCCTCTGGCCGCGCCAGGGTGTGGTGTGGGGCCCCCAGGGCTTCCCTCTGGCGGCTCTCGGGTGTTCTGGATGCTTCCGGGCAAAATAGGAACCTGGGCGTTGATTTCGTCCGATTCCGAGAATATTTCATTACTAGGATTTCTGAAACCAAAAACAGCAGAAAACAGGAACTGGCACTTCGGCATCTTGTTAATAGGTTAGTTCCAGAAAATGCACGAATATGACATAAAGTGTGCATAAAACATGTAGATATCATCAATAATGTGGCATGGAACATAAGAAATTATCGATACGTCGGAGACGTATCAATGCCATAAAGTCACAGGCTTTGGCTGATTTCCTCGTCGATTGGGCGGAGATGCAATACAAGCCGCCGGATCAGAAGATAGAATACTGGAAAATGCACTTTGATGGATCCAAACTCAAAGAGGGTCTAGGTGCTGGTGTGGTGCTTACCTCGCCAAAAGGAGATCATCTCCGGTATGTCTTGCAAGTGCATTTCAGGGCATCGAACAATGTCGCTGAATACGAGGCCTTGATCCATGGGTTAAAGGTCGCAAATGAAATCGGTGCGCACCGGATCATTTGCTATGGAGATTCACATCTTGTGGTGCGGCAATGTTCCGGGGATTGGGACGCAAAGGATGCGAATATGGCTTTGTACAGGTTTCACGTGCAAAAGATTGCCGGCTTCTTTGAGGGCTGTGAGTTTCACCATGTGCCAAGAGCAGAAAACGAAGCCGCGGATGCTTTGTCCAAGCTGGGCTCATCTAGGCAGGAAATTCCTCCCGGAATAGCCTTGGAACACTTAAGAGTACCATCAATCAAACCAAGCCCGGAATCAGAATCAATTTTCGTACCGGAATCGCACATAGTACCCATGGACATCGATGAAGGAAACCCGAGGACTGCTCTGGTAAACTCGGGGACTGCACCAACAAGCTTGGGGACTGCTGCAGCCGTACCGGAAGAAATGATGCTGGTAGATAGCATGGAGATAGATGCACCGGTGTTTTTGGTTCGAGAGACACCGTCATGGGTTAAACCTATTAAGGAATTCCTGATCAACGGCACTTTGCCGGATGACAAAAATGAGTCAAGAAGAATCCAAAGAAGGTCCAAGGCATACACGTTCATCTATGGTGAGGTGTACAAGAGAAGCGTTACCGGTGTCCTTCAAAGATGTGTGGAACCGGAAGAAGGAAAAGAAATGCTTGAGGAGATTCACCAAGGAGAATGTGGGCATCATGCTTCATCAAGGGCGCTGGTAGCAAAAGTGTTCTGGCATGGGTTCTATTGGCCCACTGCTTTGGAAAACGCTGAGGATTTGGTAAGAAAGTGCAACGGGTGCCAGAGGTACACCAAGCAAAATCATACCCCACCATCTGGTTTAAAAACAATACCGCTAACTTGGCCGTTTGCCGTTTGGTGCCTCGATATGGTTGGTCCATTCAAAACTGCAAGGAGCAGCATGACTCACATCTTGGTTATGGTGGATAAGTTCACCAAGTGGCTAGAAGTGAAACCTATCGCAAAGTGTGATGGGCACACAGCGGTGAAGTTCTTGAAAGATGTCATTTTGCGATATGGATACCCGCACAACATCATCACTGACAATGGGACCAACTTTGCTCAAGGTGAGTTCAAAAGGTTTTGTGAGGACAACAACATCCGGTTGGATTTGTGCTCAGTGGCACACCCACAAGGCAATGGCCAAGTGGAAAGAATGAATGCTTTGGTACTTTCCGGTATCAAACCAAGGCTCATTGAGGCGGTAGAAAAGTCACCGGGGTGTTGGCTTGATGAGCTACCATCAGTGTTGTGGAGCATAAGAACAACTCCAAACCGGTCCACCGGATACACTCCATTCTTCATGGTATACGGAGCAGAAGCGGTCATACCAACTGACATCATTCATGATTCACCAAGGGTACAGCTCTATACTGAGCAAGAGGACAAAGAGGCCAGAGAAAATGATGTGGACTTGCTAGAAGAAGCAAGAGAGCTGGCTTTGGCAAGAACAGCCATTTACCAGCAAAACCTCAGACGCTATCATAGCCGGAAGGTTAACCCGAGAGTTTTCCGGAAGGAGATCTGGTGCTACGCCTAGTGCAGCGCACTGAAGGCCGGCATAAGCTCTCACCACCATGGGAAGGTCCCTTCATTGTGAGCAAAGCTCTTCACAATGATGCATACTACTTGATCGATGCACAGGAGTGGAAAAAAGGAAAGGCGGACAGGTCCGGAGAGGAGAGCAAGCGTCCATGGAACGTAGCTCTGTTGCGTCCTTTCTACTCTTGAAGTTGTGGAGTAAGAAGTTCCTTTTTGTACCTTATATGCTATGAATAAAAGGATGTCGGAACCTCGAATGAATCTCGGGGACTACCCCAACCGAAGTTGCATGCAACATGTTTATTTTTTCAGTTCACCGGTTGCTTAGTGAACATTTTTTCTTTCCGGTTTAGTAACGTGCTAAACCTACCGGAGTCTTCGACTCTTCTGCTGTCCGCAAACCGGCTTCATGGCAAGCAAGATAAACCGGTAGCAACTAAGCACGCGAACTGCGAAAATAGAGAGTGGGAACAAACAATCCGGAAAATTTAACTAACCCCGGTCAAACCGGTTTTTTGCAAAATTTCGAAGTTATTTCTAAGTTCAAGAAAATGCTTGTTTGGTGAAAGAACCTTGTGCTCATATGCCAAAGAACGCCCAGAGAAGGCAGGCAGAGCCAAGGCAAAAGAACCAAGTGTGCATCGAATTGGATGCGGAAACAATTTGGAAATCTTTGCAGTACAGGATAAAAGCGAAACCAAAAGCAAATATGTTAAGGCAAACTTAAGATAATTAACTACCGGTATAACTTACCGGCATAAACTATTGTACGGCAACCAAAAGCGAACTTAGAGTTTTACATCATAAACCCCGGCATACCGGGGTAGAATTTAACAGGACATTGTTTTTAGATAAACAGGACCGAAGGACATATTGCAGATAAACTTTGAACAAGTAAGGTGATCAGGCAGCGGGGGCTTTAGGAGGGGCATCGCCAACACCGGCATCTCCCAGAGGCTCCTCCTCGGCTCCATCCTCCTCCTCGTTGAGATAATCTTGGACGTCAGGAGGGGGAGGAATGAAGGTGCGCATGTCGGCGTACTCCGCAATGTGGTACGCGCGATCCTGCCGCTTAGCGGTGAGGATCGGGTCCAGATCGGTTTCCGCGCCTTCGCGCACTCCGGTGAGGGCGTCCAAGTTCAGCTCAGGATACCATGAACAAGCGACGCGGAGGGCAGAGTCTGCTCCAGCGCGGGCAGCAGAGCACTGCCACTTGCGGATCCTCCTGCCGGCACCCTTAAGGCGGTCGCTGATCAGTGAGAAAGTATCCAGCACCTCCTCGCCAGGCCACAGAGTCCTGAAGAGCTGGGTAGCTACATCAGGAATGTCAGACAGGTTGCGATCTATGGCGCGCATGTGAGACACCCGCGCGTTCAGCGCGACCAGATGGTCATAGGGGGTCCATGGCACGCCAAGATTCTCTTGGGCCTGGGCAGTGCGGTGCTCGTCAACCTTCTTGACAGCAAACCTCTGAGAGTCCGGGAAGAGGCCTGTGCAAAGAAAGAAAAAGGCTAAGGAAAGGAATCCGGAAGAAAATGCAACTGGAAGGAAAGATAGCAAAAAGAAAATGCAATCGGAAGAAAAAGACTTGTGGGCAGTAATCCGAAAGTGCAAAAGGAAAGGGCTTACGGTAGGCGTGTGCGTCAGTTTGCACGACCAGCCGGTCGTACTCCTTCTGCTCCACCTCCAGCCGCGCAGCTTTTTCCTCGGCAGCCTTCCGGGCTTTGCCCAGCTCCTCCAGCTCAGTCTGCAACACCATGTTGGAGTTGCCGGCATCTTCAAGAGCCTCATGCATCTTGGCCGCTGCATCAGCTTCAGCAGCTTTCAGGGCCTTAGCATGGTCAAGGACCAGCTGGATGAACTGGGACTTGAGCTCCTGGTAGCTGGTCTTCTGGGCGCTGAGCTCCTCCTGATGCTGCCGGATGAGCTGGTCCTTCTCCCCTGGAACCCGAAAAAGAAGATGTTAACAAAATTGTGCTGCCAAGATGAAAAGAAAAGCAAGCCAACCGGAAAACAGGAAAATCGTATGTTGGGCGGCGGCGAGCTGCTCCTTGAGAGCCTCAATGGAAGCTTCCGGGATCACTATTAAGCAAAAATTATAAGTGTTAGGAGGAAAAAAGGTTTCCGGTAAAAAGATGCCGACGGTACAAAAACTTACCTTGGCACTTATCGTGTGCCTCAGCGAGATCCCGATGCTCCCATAGAAGTTCCTCAAAGAGGACCTTCCGAGCGTCAGCCGTGAGCTGTTCAAGAAAAAGAGATTAGCTAAGTTTTGCGCTAAGAACAAGGTTCTTAACCCGAAACTCGGGGACTGGCAGTGCTAGTTTCGCGCGTTTTTAAGCTAAGTTTTGCGCTAAGAACAAGGTTCTTAACCCGAAACTCGGGGACTGGCAGTGCTAGTTTCGCGCGTTTTTAAGCTAAGTTTTGTGCTAAGAACAAAGTTCTTAACCCAAAACTCGGGGACTGGCAGTGCTAGTTTCGCGTGTTTTTAAGCTAAGTTTTGTGCTAAGAACAAGGTTCTTAACCCGAAACTCGGGGACTGGCAGTGCTAGTTTCGCGCGTTTTTAAGCTAAGTTTTGTGCTAAGAACAAAGTTCTTAACCCGAAACTCGGGGAGTGGCAGTGCTAGTTTCGCGCGTTTTTAAGCTAAGTTTTGTGCTAAGAACAAGGTTCTTAACCCGAAACTCGGGGACTGGCAGTGCTAGTTTCGCGCGTTTTTAAGCTAAGTTTTGCGCTAAGAACAAGGTTCTTAACCCGAAACTCGGGGACTGGCAATGCCGGTTTCACGCTAAGTTTTTAAGTTAAAGTTTTGTGCTAAGAGCTGCGCTTTCACCACAAAACTCGGGGACTGGGAAGATAGACAAGAGAGAAATCGGCATGAAACTGAAGAAAAGATAGAAAAAATCCGGAAGTAAGGGAACCGGCAAAAGTTGAAAAAAGTGCTGGAAACTTACCCTCAGATTGTTCGTGGAATCAAACCACGTGTTGTCAAGCTCCTTCGCGGCTCGGCGGAGCCGCATGAAATGCTCCTCGGAACATCGGTCCCCAGCAGGGTCTGGCAACGGCTGCCTGTCCTTGCCCACGCCGTGGGTCGCCCGGGTCACATCCGCGGCGTTCCATTGCTGGGCATAGGGCAGCAGATGCCCCAGCTCCCGGCCCCCGCGCCGGAACTCAGTGATGCGCCCGAGCAAGCCGGTGGCCTTCCCGCTGGCATCACTGGCGGCCTTGGAGACATGCAGCACCAAGGGTTGCTGTCCACCGGAAGGGGCCTTGGAGGCCGTCGCCTTCCCCTTGACTAGCTTGGAGAGCTTGGGCGGCGGCGCAGTTGGAGCAGCCCCGGCAGGTTTGGGGCGAGGCGCATCTGGCGGCGGCGTTGGAGTAGTTCTTGGAGAAGGGGGTGCGCTAGGGGCACCACCCAAGTTGGAACTTTCCGGCACGGAAGTTTCCGGCGCGGAAGTTGTCTTCTTTTCAAGGACGGGAGGAGCCGAAGGCTCCGCCCGCCCGGCAGCTTCTTCCTCGGCGCCAATGTTGCTGGCGCCGGTATCCTGGTTTTCTGGAGGGAAGGAAAGATCCTCCTCCGTGCGGTGTTCTGGCGTTGTAGGGGCCGCACGCCCCAAACTTGTTGTGCCCCCCAGAGGGGAGGCAGAGGTGTTGCCGGCACCAGATGGTGCCGGGCTTGAGCGAGGAGGAGGGGTTGAGGTCCTTGCGGAACCTTCAGAGCCCGCTGGCCTTGAGCCAAGCTTGAGCGCATGGCTGAGAAAAAGAAAGAAAAACAGTTGGAGAAAAGCAACCGGAAAAAGAACTTGGCAAAAAGAGGTAAGCAAGAAAGCAAGAAACTTACCCGGAAGCAGTCGGCATCTGCTTGCGCCCGTAGCGACGCATGCCCACTTCCTTCTCCCCCAAGGGCTCCGTCCGGAAGCGCTTGGAGGGAGGGGCCTGACTGGAACCGGCATCAGATGCCGGCGTCTTGTTCTTTTGGCCCTGGGCCATGAGCTTGTCCACAAACTCGGAGCCGGCCTCGGCGCGCAAGGGCGGCGCGTGCTCGTGGATCTATGAGTTAAAGATGGCTAAGAAACGATTCGCAAAAAAGCAATAATGAAAGAAGTAGAGGAAACCGGAAAAGAAAAGTACCTCGAGCATGGACAGGTCATCAGCAGAACCGGTTGGCTTTGGCGGAGATCTGCCAAGGCGCGAAGCCGGGGTCTTGCCCATCTTCAGATCCTTCCAAAAAATGTAAGGATCCGGGTCGACGGAATCAAGTGCGCGCTTCACGCAAATCCCGCGCCGCTCTGCTTGAATGAGGGGGAAGCGGTCCTTGGCCTGAAACACGAAAAAAGAGGGTGAACAAGAGCAAAAAGTTACCGGCAAACCGACCCTAGTTGCGTAATCTCTTACTTCTTGGGTCAGAGGGTTAGTAGTGCTGAGAGGAAGGAGGCCCCATTCCCAGTCAAACGGCATGGCAGTTTGGCAGATCTGCCTAGCCTTGCGGACGATGTCCTTCTTGCTAAGGGAACGGCCTGTGATCTTGGTGGGATCGCCAGGACCGTACATCTCGCTCATCCTATGCACCCGGCGCTTGAGAGGAAGCACCCGACGCGAAATAAAAGTGCGGATGATATCATCCGAGCAGATGTTGGTCTCCTTCTTCAAAGTGGCCATGAAGCGTACCACCCGGTTGGTTTCAATGTGATCCGTCTTCGGGTTATAGCTCCAATTGGCTCTGCTGGGAGGCCCCACTTTGAACGGCGGAAGATCAATGAGATTCGCGCGGCCGTTGTTCTTCACGTAGAAGAAAGTTCCTTGCCAGGCGCGGCAGGACTCGAGGCCGGTGAATTTAAAGAAAGGGCTCCCCTGGCGGGAACCAACGATGCAGGACCCGCACTCCACAGGCGGTTTGGGATTAGGAATTTCCTTGCCCTGAACGGAATTAATCCGCAGAGAAAAGAAGCGGGCAAACGTCTCACGAGTGGGACGAATGCCGATGTAGGCCTCCATGAAGGTGGCATAGCAGGAAAGGTAAAAGATGGCATTGCCAGGGAGGTGATGAGGTTGGAGTTCATAGAAATCTAAGAACTCCCGGAAAAAGGCGAGGCAGGAAGGCCGAAGCCATGCTCAAAATGAGCAAGGAAAACAACGTGTTCACCGGGCTGGGGCTCCGGTTCGATCTCGTCACCGGGAAGCCGGCAAGATACTCCTTCCGGAATCCTCCGAGACCGGTAAAGCCAGTCGATCTCGAATTCGGTAACATTGGAGCCCATCCAGGCTCCGCGGGTGATAGGGGAAGGCTCGGCGCCGGAAGCTTGGCTAGAGCTACCGGATTCCTGATGGCTACCGGATTCCTGTGGGCTGCCGGAATCGGTATCCATCGGATCTGAGGCCGTAGATCTACTGGAAGCTTGCCTATGCCGGCTACCGGAGGAGGAAGCAGAAGAAGAGGCAGAGGAAGATTCCTCGCTAGACATTGTTCTAGAGGCGGAAAAACAGAAATCCCACACTTGCACCCCGCGCGAAGATCTACGAGTAAGAAGAAAATCAAAGAAAAAAGAAAAAATAAGAACACTGTCGACCCAAGATCTGGAAAACGAGCAAAGCGCAAGCAAAGTGAAATTAGGACTAACCTGAGGCGGAGCGGTCGCTGGGGAAGACTTTCACCGGCGAAGGAACGGGCCTACGGTCGCCGACGAGCACCGTCGACGGCGAAGCAGGAACGGGCGCAAAGAAGCAAAAATGCCGCGGTCGCGACGGAAGTGCTGCGGAAGATCTGCGCACGGCGAGGTCCGGCGGAGACACGGCGTGAGTTCGCAGGACAACAGAGCTCGAGCGGACGACGGCGGACGAAGAGCGGCGGAGGCGCAGAAGGCGAGAAGCACTGTGCGCGAGAGATGGAGAATGCAAGAAGAGGAAGAAGAAGGGGCAGTTGTCCTTAAATAGAAGGAAGAAGATGGGCCGAAAACCGCCGGGCCGCGGCGGTTCGCTCCAAGGGCCGCGACGGTTCGCACCACGGGCCGCCACGTGGCAAGGAGGTACACGCGAAAAAATAAGAAGCCACACGGGGGCACACACATATCCGAAGTGGCTAGTGGGATCCGCAGTGGTGCATTTAATGAACGCGCGGGAGTCGAAGCGAAGTGACAACTGACACTGGCGCGCCAGTTAACAGTGCGCATGTCACTGACAGGCGCGGGGCCCGAGATATTCTCGACTTCGCCGAGGAAAGAGTAAATGCGAAAGATACCGGAGAAAAGAGATACCGGGGAATACCTTGTAGAGAAAGAAAAGGTACGTCAGGGCTAAGATGCCGGACCCAAGCTCAAAGCCGAAAAAATTAAACCGATATCCTAAAAAGATAAAAACCTGGCATGGTCTGTAGGATAGAATCCGCCAGACTATACCAGCTTCGGGGACTAATGTTGGGGGGATAACCCCCGGTATGCCAAAGGCATGCCAAACCGGATGGTTTGAGCCATCGAGATACCGGTTTAATATTCTTACTGGAACACAAAGATAGGAGTTTGGCTAAGTGAAGCTAAGCCGGTATCCCCAAGATAAAGAAGATACCGGAAAGGAGGGCCTGTCGGCAAGACTGGTCAAAGATTCTCTTCAGAGCTAGAAGACAAGGATGAGCTAAGCAAAGTGGCTTTAATCAGAGCCCTGGCGCCAAAGAGAGAGGTGACGCTGAAAGAAGCCGGAGGACGTCAGCGTCCCTGATTAAAGAAGACTCCGGTGTCATCTATGATTAAAGTACCTTTGTAAAGTAGTTTGTCTAGTCAAAGATGCCATTAGGGTTTCTTGTTCTGTAAGCCACCCTCTCCCCTATATAAGGAGAGGGGGCACTGCCTCATACGGGCGCGTGTCCACAGAGGAGATTAGACGATAGAACTTGTACCCAAGCACCTGTAGTCATGTTGAGATCAATGAAGCAAGCGATCTAGTAAAGAGTTCTTCCTCTTGTCTCTCTTCTTGCATACCGGCCTTTGGTTGTGTTCTTGAGGAAAGCATCCGGAAGTTCATCCCATCTAGTCGCAAACCCTCCCCCGAATCCTCTAGCGCCCATTCGGCCCCAACTTAAGCCATCCCATGGCATCTGCTCGTTCGCCACGACGACAGGCATGATAGATATAATTCAATTGAACTTAGCAACTATGTTATAACTTCAAGAGTAACTCAAACAAAGGATCATGAATAATAGTGCATTGAAAGCAACTATGTGTTTATGATCATAGAGTAACCATAAAAAAGTGGTAGTCAACATGTCCTTATGGAATAGCAAAACATAAATGCAAGGACACCTTCAAAGTTCGGAGAGTAACTAGATACAAGTAATTTGAGAGCAAGCAATAGCATAATCATGAATCAATCAATAATCAGGTTGTAAGTGGGCATGCCCACGGGTGCCCACCACGTGGTCACTTGTGTCTACTTGACCTGAGCGGGACTTCCGCTTGTTCCCTTTTAATTAGTACAAATCAAGCGGCCTCCACCAGACCCACCTATACCCGCTAAACAAATTACCTTCAGTAGAAACCAGAGAATTCCCCCACAGGATTGAAACGCTCCGCCCGCTCCGACTCCGGAATTATTCGCACCGCGCCCATCTCCTCGCATCCCTCGCCGCTCCCATCGCCACAAGGCACCGTCGATGGCAGCGACAACACAAATGACGGCCCGGAGTGCCATCGCAACCCAATCCTCTGCCCCGTGCCTCATCTCACCATCATCCTTATCCCAAATTGCTGAGTGCGTCCCATATGGGAAATCAATCGAAATCCTCTCCTTTCTCTTTAACCGCTGCTCTCTGCACCACTATGATTTCTTTATTCGATTCAATTACCTGCTGGTTCTATCGATTCCTCACCTTCCAGTAGACCTCACGGGAGGCTAGGTGTCCCCGTGGAGCTCGCCGGTTGGGGATTAGCAGGGATGGGAACAAAAGGATAGAGGGGCATGCCCGCGTTGATGGGGTTCCTCCGACCAAGGCACCCGCGGCCAGGGCCATGGAAGCTTGTGTCGATACAGGGCGGTGGCGGAGCGGCGGTGGTAGCGAGAGCGCCGTGGTTGACTGTCAACAATTTATTTCGTGTCGTGGGTATTCACTTAACAGATTAAACTGGACTGGGCGGGTGGCGTCGTTGTCAGCCCGCCCCAAATTACATGCGCAATCAATAATAATTTTGGGACTATGCACATTGCACTAAGAATGACAACTATGATCTCTTAATTGGTGCATAAAGTATAAGGTGAAGACTCAACATGAAAGTAAAAGAAAGGCCCTTCGTAGAGGGAAGCAGGGATTACCCATGTGCTAGAGCTTTTTTTATTTTGAAAGCAATAGGAGTGTTGAAATTTTTTATTTTGAGAGGTGCTACTTATGTCAATGGTAGTGATAAATAGTATGACATGCATATTTACTTCCTATAAGTTTGCTTGACTCATGCATAATGTACCAATAGTGCTCACACCTTGTCCTAATTAGCTTGGACTTCCATGGATTTTCATCGCATACATATGTTTTAACCAAGTGTCTCGAAGGGGTACCTCCTTGCCTCATGTACAAAGGTACTTAGGAGATGGATCTCATTTGATTTCTCAATTTTAATGAATCTCAACTTTTTGGACATCCATACCGGGATAGTAAGGACAACAGATATTTGGACTTTTGCCCAGCTGAAACTTCCACCATGTGAACATGGATTTAGTTGGCGGCCAAATGTTCCTCTCTAACAATATGCATACTCAAATCTTTGCAACTCATGGTAAATCTCGCTTACTTCAAACAAGATGAGCATGCATAGTAATTTAAATGATATTCAAAAAAAGCATATTGATGGTGTTCCCCATGACAACATGGTTACCACACAACAAGCAACTTATAAGAACTAAAAATGTATAAGACATAATACCTACCACAATAGTTTTTAGACTACTTTCTCATGAGCTATAATTTATACAAAACTGGTGATAAATTTTGAAGGTTTAAAGGTAGCACACAAGCAATTTACTTTGGAGTGGCGGTGAAATACCACATATAGGTAGATATGGTGGACACAATTGGCAACTTTGTTTTTTGGTGGTTGGATGCACGAGTAGAGCTCATACTCGGTACAGGTGAAGGCTAGCAAAAAGACTGGAAGCAACCAACTAGGAGAGCAATAATGGACATAATCATGCATAGCGACAAAATATTATCAATCAAAGCATAAAGTGATATTACAAGTCAAAAATTAAATGATCATAGAGGCTTTAGTTGACTGGTTATAGTCATAACATGTTATAAGCATGCGCCAAGTCAACCCAATAAAGCATCAAATGAGAGTACCACAATATCATGCTTTTATGATAGAAACAACACATGATTCTTTCAATGACACATTTATGCACTCTCAGCCATTTGAAATAAGTCATGCTAAACTAATAAATACCAATAATATGACAAGATAACATCCAACATGACATGCCAAAGTCTATGCCACAGTCTAGACAAGCTTCCATTTCCTTCACTATAGTCATGGAATATTTTACTCGTATCCAACACCAATCAACTTATTTGAAATAACTCTGAGAGATGAAATTCATTATGGACCAGAGAGCTAATAATACACAAATAAATAATACTAACGTGCTCTGAACAAAATTCAAGTGAAAGAACAAGAGCTAAACTCCCTACCAGAAAACTAGAACACTCGCAGAACAATAACAACAAAAACTAAAGCGTTCTATGCAACTAAAAAGGAGCGGGTCTTTCTCCAAAACAAATGTGCCGGGATACAACATATGATACAATAAACAAAACAAAACAAAAAAAAACGCTCCAAGAACAACACATAGCGTATGAAGCAATAAAAATATAGCATATAGAGAGATGACTTGTTGCTTTGTTGATGAAGAGGGGATGCCTTGGGCATCCCAAGCTTTGACACTTGTACCTCTTGAATATGTCTTGGGGTGCAGGGAAATCCCCAAGCTTGAGCTTTTATCCATTCTTCATCTCATCACATCACTCTTCTTTCCCTACACTTGAAAACTTCCTTCATACAAAAACTTCACACAATTCTTTATTAGCAGCCTTAGTACAATCAAAATAAATGAATCCACTTGTGTTCAGTACTAACATATATCAAACATCTATTAAAGAATAAGCTACTGTAGCAATATTTCAAATAGTTCTCTGATTAAAATAACTAAAAAAGAAAGAGATTTAAGAGACGAATGCAAATAGTGCAGAAATCTATCAAAACAGAACAACATGTAAAGATCAAAATTTACGAAAATACTCTGTTCCTTATTTAGAAAAGTGGTAAACTAACGGAAGTTAGATAATAACCTGGGGCATATGCATAAAAAATAAAAGGTCAAAATTACGCTCTGGATATTTGCACGAATTTTTATGGTAACAACACATAATCTGTTTTCAGGACAACAACTTCCCCAAATCTTACTTTCTTTCTATTAGAGACTATTTTTGGCACAAAAACGAAATAAAAATGATAAGGAGAGATTATTACAGAGCTAATAACTTCCAAGACTCAATATAAAAGAAAAACTATAGAAATAAAACAATGGGTTGTCTCCCATAAGCGATTTTCTTTAACGTCTTTCAGCTAGACGGAGTAGTTTGCGAAGATGCTCACATAAGAATTATGAATTGGAGTAAAAGAGAGCATCAAGGAGAAAATATGAAACACATTTAAATTTAACCTACTTCCTATGCATATGAATCTTGTACACAAATAAATTCACAAAGTTACAAGCATATGAAGATAAAACAAGAGTAACTTAAAAAAAATAGCATATAGAGAGGTGTTTTAGTAACATGAAAACTTCTACAACCATATTTTCCTCTCTCATAATAACTTTCAGTAGCATCATGAATAAAATCAACAATATAACCATCACATAAAGCATTCTTATCATGAGCCACGTGCATAAAATAATTATTACTCCCCACATAAGCATTTTTATTTAGTGGGAGCAAATTCAACAAAATAGGTATCATTATTCTCATCACCATAATCATCAAATATAGTAGGAATATTGTAATCATAATTAATTTTCTCCTTAATAGTTGGTGGATTGAAAATAACACAATCATCATTGTAATGATCATATATTGGAGGCATAGTATCATCATAACAAATTTCCTCCTCAAAAGCTGGGGAAGTAAAAAGATCCTTTTCATAAAAATTAGCTTCCCCAAGCTTAGACTTTTCCATATAATTAGCAATAATGGTGTCCAAAAAATTCATACTAATAACATTTCTACCATGCAATAGTGAGCTGGGATCTAAGTACTCTAAACATAGGGATGATAGATATAGCAACTATGTTATAACTTCAAGAGTAACTCAAACAAAGAATCATGAATAATAGTGCATTGAAAGCAATTATGTGTTTATGATCATAGAGTAAACATAAAAAAGTGGTAGTCAACATGTCCTTATGGAATAGCAAAACATAAATGCAAGGACACCTTAAAAGTTCAGAGAGTAACTAGATACAAGTAATTTGAGAGCAAGCAATAGCATAATCATGAATCAATCAATAAGCAGGCTGTAAGTGGGCATGCCCACAGGTGCCCACCACGTGGTCACTTGTGTCTACTTGACCTGAGCGGGACTTCCGCTTGTTCCCTTTTAATTAGTACAAATCAAGCGGCCTCCACCAGACCCACCTATACCCGCTAACCAAATTACCTTCAGTAGAAACCAGCGAATTCCCCACAAGATTGAAACGCTCTGCCCGCTCCGACTCCAGAATCCTCCGCACCGCGCCCATCTCCTCGCATCCCTCGCCCGCTCCCATCGCCACAAGGCACCGTCGATTGCAGCGACAACACAAATGATGGCCCGGAGTGCCATCGCAACCCAATCCTCTGCCCCGTGCCTCATCTCACCACCATCCTTATCCCGAATTGCTGAGTGCGTCCCATATGGGAAATCAATCGAATTCCTCTCCTTTCTCTTTAACCGCTGCTCTCTGCACCACTATGATTTCTTTATTCGATTCAATTACCTGCTGGTTCTATCGATTCCTCACCTTCCAGTAGACCTCACGGGAGGCTAGGTGTCCCCATGGAGCTCGCCGGTTGGGGATTAGCATGGATGGGAACAAAAGAATTTATACTAATAACATTTCTACCACCATGCAAGTAAAGTTCCATAGGTTTTTTTAATTTTCTCTTCAAACACCTCATGTCCTAACTCAAAATAAATACTATAAAGCTCTCTAATTTTGTTGTTATTTTCCATTAAGACTAACTAGTAAAAATAAAAACAAGAAACAAAAAGATGTAATTGCAGAATCTAAAGAAAATAACTTCGAGCACTCACCAACAACTAAAAAGCTTGGTAGCCAAAGGATGTGAGTATCTTTTACCTTACCTCCCCGGCAATGGCGCCATAAAAGAGCTTGATATCTATGCACGATTCTATTCTTGTAGACAGTGTTGGGTCTCCAAGTGCAGAGGTTTGTAGAACAACAACAAATTTCCCTTAAGTGGATCACCCAAGGTTTATCGAACTCAGGGAGGTAGAGATCAAAGCTATCCCTCTCAAGCAACCCTGCAATTACGATACAAGAAGTCTCGTGTGTCCCCATCACACACAATACACTTGTCAGATGTATATGTGCACTAGTTTGGTGAAGAGATAGTAAAATGCTCAAATTGAATGAAAGTTGCGTACATATCTGAGGATCACGCACGTAAATTGGCAAATTTTTCTGAGTTACCTACAGAGAACCCTGCCCAAATTAGTGACAGCAAGAAATCTGTTTCTGCGCAGTAATCCAAATCTAGTATCAACCTTACTATCAAAGACTTTACTTGGCACAGCAATGCAATAAAATAAAGATAAGGAGAGGTTGCTACAGTAGTAACAACTTCCAAGACTCAAATATAAAACAAAAGTGCTCTAGTAAAATAAAAACATGGGTTATCTCCCAAGAAGTGCTTTCTTTATAGCCATTAAGATGGGCTCAGTAATTTTAATGATGCTCTCAAAGGATGAGATTTGAAGCAAATAGAGCATCAAAAAGCAAGTATGAAACAAATTTAAGCCTAACTCACTTCCTATGAAAAGGAATCTTGTACACAAATAAATTCATGAAGAACAAAGTGACAAGCATAGGAAGATAAAACACGAGTAACTTCAAAAAATTTAGCATGTAGAGAGGTGTTTTAGTAACATGAAAATTTCTACCACCATATTTTCCTCCCTCATAATAATTTCCAGTAGCATCATGAACAAACTCAACAATATAACTATCACATAAAGCATTCTTATCATGAGTCTCATGCATAAAACAATTACTACTCCCAACATAAGCATAGTCATTCTTATTAATTGTAGTGGGAGCAAATTCAACAAGGTAGCTATCATTATCACCATAATCATAAAATATAGGAGGCATATTGTAATCATAATTAATTTTATCCTTAATAGTAGGTGGATGATAGTCATCATTGTAATCATCATATATAGGAGGTAAAGTATCATCAAAGTAAATTTTCTCCTCAAAACTTGGGGGACTAAAAATATCATGCTCATCAAAACCAGCTTCCCCAAGCTTAAATTCTTCCATAGCATTATCAACAATGGTGTTCATACTAATAACATTGCTACTAGCATGCAAATAAGGTTCCATAGGTTTTTTAATTTTCGCATCACACAATTTATGTCTTAACTCAGGAAATAGATTAAAAAGCTCACTGTTATTTTCCATTATGCCTAACTAGTGAACAAGAAATAAAAAGATGCAATTGCAGGATCTAAAGGAAATAGCTTCGAGCACTCACACACCGGCAACAGTGCTAGGAAATAGCTTAGTAGTCGGAGGATGTGAATACCTTTTACCTTACCTCCCCGGCAACAGCGCCAGAAAATAGCTTGCTGTCCACAACTGGCGCGTGGTTGACGTGGGAGGTAGAAATCTCTGTGGTGTAGCTTTTCTTCGTTCCCCGGCAACGGCGCCAGAAAATAGCTTGATGTCTACGCACGCTTCTATTCCTGTAGACAATGTTGGGCCTCCAAGAGCAGAGGTTTGTAGAACAGCAGCAAGTTTCCGTTAAGTGAATCACCCAAGGTTTATCGAACTCAGGGAGGAAGAGGTCAAAGATATCCCTCTCAAGCAACCCTGCAATCACGATACAAGAAGTCTCTTGTGTCCCCAACACACCTAATACACTTGTCAGATGTATAGGTGCACTAGTTCGGCGAAGAGATAATGAAATACAAGTAATATGGATGATTATGAGTAGTAATAACAATCTGAAATAAAGATGGCAACAAGTAAACATGTAGCAGAACAGTGAGTAAACGGTGATTCAATGTTTGGAAACAAGGCCTAGAGATCCTACTTTCACTAGTGGACACTCTCAACATTAATCACATAACTGAAACTACTCTACACTCTCTTGTTGGATAACAAACACCATTCATTGTGTAGGGCTACAAGAGCTCCCTCAAGCCGGAGTTAACAAGCTCCACAACATCCGGAGTTCATATTTAAGTAACCTTTAGAGTGCATGATAGACCATTGCAATTTAGACCGAGTACTAACTTAGCATGCACACCGTCACCGTCAGGCTATGAAAGGGGGAATAGATCACATCAATACTATCATAGTAATAGTTAACTTCATAATCTACAAGAGATCACAATCATAACCTATGCCAAGTACTACATGATGCACACACTGTCAACATTACATCATGGAAGAGGAATAGACTACTTTAATAGCATCACTAGAGTAGCACATAGATGATATTCAACTAGATCACAAAGAGAGAGATGAACCACATAGCTACGGTAGAGCCCTCAGCCTCGGGGGAGAACTACCCCCTCCTCATCATAGGAGTCAGCAGCGGCGATGAAGATGGCGGTGGTGTCGATGGAGATGCCTTCCGGGGGCACTTTCCCATCCCAGCGGCGTGCCAGAACAGAGACTTCTGTCCCCCGAATCTTGGCTTCGCGATGGCGGCGGCTCTGGAACTTTTCTCGTGTCGTGGCTTATTCGTCTAGGGTTTTCGCGACGGAGGCTTTAAGTAGGCGGAAGGGCGGAGTCGGAGGGGTCTTGGGGGGCTCACACAGTAGGGGGCGCCCCCCTCTGGCCGCGCCGCCATGGCGTGTGGAGGCCCTGGGCCTCCCCTCTGGTCCCTCTTCGGTGTTCTGGAAGCTTCGTGGAAATATAAGATCGTGGGCCTTGATTTCGTCCAATTCCGAGAATATTTCTTGTGTAAGATTTCTGAAACCAAAAACAACAGAAAACAGGAACTGGCACTTCGGCATCTCGTTAATAGGTTAGTTCCGGAAAATGCATCAAAATGATATAAAGTGTGAACAAAACATGTAAGTATTGTCATAAAACTAGCATGGAACATAAGAAATTATAGGTACGTTTGAGACGTATCAGCTATTTGTATAAATTTTTATGGTAACAGTACTGTAACACCCCAAATTTCAATGAAAAAGAAAGTTAGAGAATTCCAGAAGTACAAAATTTCAAACCAACAAAAACTTTTCTTTTGCATAAAGTACCATGCATAGGACTTGTGCATTTGAGTGATATGCCATGATGATTGTTATTACTTGTTCTTGATATGCTCTAAAACCCTAGAGTGATCATGTGAAGATCACCAACCAAATAAATCAAAGTGGAAGAAATTCCCATAATTAAAAAACCCTAAAAACCCTCACATATGCCCTATGGCATTTTTCGAAATTTTAACCCTAGACCTATTTGGTCTTCACCATTAGTTGAATAATGTTGTGAAACACTTATTACAACTTTTGGAATCAAGGGTTCACCATTCAAATGAATTTCCAACACTTTTCCCACTCACATGTGATGATGACCAAATCTGCCAATTATAGTCTGGTCACCACTTTGAGCCCCTGCAATTCAATTTTTCCAAACCAATCTTTGCTAACTCTTTGCACCATTTCAAAGTCAACATCAAGGTGAACAACTTTGATGAAGACCACCCTGCCAAATTCATCTTTGATCACTAGCTATGCTCATCCAAAGTTGCAACTTTTTAATAAGTTCAACAATCTCCACTTAGCCATTTTGGCCAAATTTTGAAATCTAATTTTTCCACCACCACCTCAATTCATCTCTGGTCAATTACAACTTATCTCAACCTTCACATATCACAAACTTTCACCTTTTGAACTTTTTCCAATTTTGATAATTTTGCAATTTCCAAAATTGGGCACTATTTGCAACTATTGCAAATAGTGATCTACCTCATCCAAATTTAACCAAAGCTATCCTACAATGCTCCCTGGTTCCCTCTCTCACTAATCCCAGCATAGAAACCCTAGGGAGGGAGAGAGAACAAGCAAGACATGGCCATGCCGGCCCATGCCGGCCATGTTCTTCTCCCCCTCTCATCCTTGCTCGCCACCCCTGGCCCTGGCGCCCACACTCTCCACCGCACCCTCCTACACCACCTAGCACCGGCCATCGTCGAGGTAGACGCCGTAGCTCGCCGGAGATCGCGCGCCCAAATTCGCCGGCATGCCGCTCGCGTCGCGACCATGCGCGCATGGACGCGTACGGCCACGTGCCGCGCCACCACCTCGAGCACGCCCTGGACCCTCCCTCGACACGTTGAGCACCGCGATGACACCACGACACCGCCAGACACGGCCACGACAAGACCCTGGACCGCCGCCGCCGTAGACGGGGAAGAAGATCCCGCCACCGCCGCGGCCGTCGTGGAAACAACGCGACCCAACCAAGCCTCCCCCGACCAAGCTGTCGCTGCCGTTAGACTCGCCAGGAACCGCAGAACAGCACCACGCCCTCGCCTAGCTCACTAGCTCGCCGGAGACGCCGCGCCCATGTCGCCCGCATCATCGCCCCGCCACCCTCTCTCGATCCTATAAATAGAGCGTTCCCTCGGACAGAACCGAGCACACCACCTCGCTCCCCCCCACTCCCACCGGCTCCACCACCTCTCCACTCACTCGATCGTTGCCGGAGCTGCTCCAATTTGAAGATCGACGCCGCCAGTACCCGGAGGTCGCCGCCGTCAATTGGAGCTGTTCCAGGAGGAGCCGCCGGTACCAGGAGCTTCGCCGTCGTCGACAACTTCCCCAAGCACACTGCCCACCCTAGCTGGAGCCACGGTTAGCCCTCCGACCCCCTAGGTACGCCGCCAGCACGTCGGGTTCTCGTCGGAGAAGACGATGAACCTCGACCGTCCGATTTGCTTCTAATCCAACGCCCCACTTTAAAACGTACCGGTTCGGGTTGTAACAGCCACTGACGCGTGGACCCCACGCTGTCAGCACGCCGCGCGTCTGTGGACCGTGGTGGGCTGGAGTGGGCCGTTTTAATTCAAATCGGCCCAGCTTCGTTTTCCCGCCGGCCCTTTTATTCAAATTTCGTTTAAATCTTTTCCATCCAAATTCAATACTGCCCAAACTTTGAAATTCAACCATTTCAAATTGGCTAAACCAAATTTAGTGAATTTGACATTGTTGGAAAGCCACTGAAATTCTCTATCCAATGCCACTGGCCTCTTGGTCATTTTCTTTGTAGAATTAATGTGACAAAAATAACAAGCCAGGGACTTTTCCCTATTCAAATAATTCTTAAAAATCAACCAAAATAGATATTAAGTTAATTCCAACTCTAATAGCTCACATTTGACTTACACTAATTGTTTATGCAATAAAATGGTGTGGTCACGTTGCATGATCATGCCATGGTTTTGTGAATGGATATTTTGACTAGTTTAACTAGTTGATATTGTCCAAAACTATTAAAGTTAAATTGTGTGAAGTATTACACTTCATTTAAACTTGTCTCACATGAATTCATGGGATGTTTGGACCCCTGGTTCCAAACTCTCTTATATGAATTACTTGAGATTTAAATCAAATGTAGTGTTATTTAAATGGCATGAGGTGTTCCACCTCATTTAAATCATTCTCCCAAATGATGATGATGATGAACATTTGATCAAGGTCAAGATGAGTTCATCCATGATTGTTGGAGAAATTAAATCTTAAGAAGATTTCAATGAGAGGAAATTATTTCTCAAGAACCCTATGGAAACTATCATTTACATATAGAATACAAATTCTATTTAAATCCCACAACCCATGCACCCTAGTTTATTTATGTGTGTGCATAGAGTAATTGGTGTGTTTATTTGTGGTGTGTGGAATAGCCATTGAATTAGTGAGTAATTATACTCGTATTCAAATTTAGACGGTAGCACCGGAGAGTACGCCGAAGAAGAAGGTTGCTACCGTGGAGGAGGAAGAGGAACAGTTTGAGAACTACCAAGGCAAGCTAATTTACTATGCAAGCTTTTATTCTTGCCAAGTGCAAAGCCCCTTGGGGCAAGGCACCATGTCTTACCTTTTCTTATGTGAACCCATCCCAAGTTTTTACTTGTTTTTCCAAAAGATTTTCCTTTTATAGTTAACTTTGGTCAAAATACAAGTTGGATACTAGAGTAGTGAGTTAGTCCTTTCCCAAAGAAAGCAAGGTAGCACCCCTCCTGAATTAGAGCTAGTGCTAATGAACTAAACTACTCTAGATGGGAACTTTGTGATTTTTGAAAGGAATTTGAAACCTTGGAATGAAGATGCATTCCATTGAATGATTTTTGAAGGTGAATATGACCAAGAGAAGATGGTGATTTTTGATAAAACATGATGTTGGTTTGAATGCGATACCTTTCCAATTCTCAAGTACCCCCACAATACCTGATTATGGGTAGGGCTTAACTGGAAGTTTATGCGTCTTAGTATGGGTTCCCTCTAAACAAGCGTCATCGGGGTTATGCCGAAAGCTGCCTCTACCACAAAAGAAACGATACGATATGATGCGAAATGAGGTGAATGTCCGGCCCAAGCCCTGTGCAGTTCCCAGGTTGACAGTTGGTCTTCACTGGGAGGCCAAGCTCCTGGGGAGAGGTGCTCATACGAGGATTCGTACGTGAAAGGTTATGGTTGATGATCCGCGCATCGTGTTACGATTATTCGGGGAAATCCCGACGGATGAAATCAAATGTTGTGGCACAAGTGTGCAACCTCTGCAGAGTGTAAACCTATTCGAATAGCCGCGTCCACGGTTACGGACGGTTGGAGAGGCCATACAGTTTCCGATGTCATACCTTTGAAAATGATGTTGAAAGGTGATGGTGAATTGATTTGTGGTGAATTGAATTGAAATCACCACTTGAATGGTGGGAATGACACTAATGTTCCCCCCTTGGGTTAGTTAGCACTTGAATAAGTTTTTTCTCAAAACTTTGTGAACCAAAACTAGCTTTATGCAAATAAACTAGAGCTTAGCAAACCCTACTAGAATGTCTAGTACTTTTTCTTGAATTAGTTTGCGAGTACTCAACGTACTCACGGCTTTGTCCCTGGCTATTCAAATGGCCAGAGTATGAAGATGAACAAGGAGATGACCAGCAGGATGCCTACGACAACTAAGCGCCTTCCGACGTCAAGCGTTGGCCTGTGGACTAGAGAGTCCTTGTATCTTACGCTTCCGCTATGTTGAACTATGAACTTGTGTTTGTTCGTTGATCAATAGATCAACTATTCGTGTAATATGGATCATGTGATTCCAATTTGTAAGACTTATGGGTTGTAATGAATGATGACTGTGATACTTAACTATTATGCCTCGCAACAACAATATTCCTGGGATTGCGATGTATGACATAATAGGCATTCGGACTTAAAAATCCGGGTGTTGACAAGTTGGTATCAGAGCCATTGTTTGACCTTAGAAGACCTTAGTTAGAATGGGCGTTCTGAAAAATTTAACTTTGAAATCAAATGAAAGGACTTATTTGTGAAAATTTACTACACTCTTGTCTTTGAGACTTTGCCAAAATTTGATCATGTTCCATCTTATTTAAATCAACTTAAAACCTTGCCACACTTTGCACTCTCTAACTTACTCATCCAATTCTCTTTCGATGGAGCCGAATGAACCCCTCAACACCAAGTTTTATCGGCTTGGAAACGGAGGAAGCTTGATCTTCGAGCATGACCTCGACTCCTGTCGGATCACCTTGGCCGCCCACACCCCGAGTTTCACGGGATTCAGGTGGACGACCAGCCGGAGGGGAACTGCAGTGGATTATCACCGCCGACTTGAGGGGCAAGCTGGAGCCTCCCACCTCGGAGAGGATCCTTTTCTCTTTCAGGGAAAGCAAGCGGCTCGACGGGCTTGCACGTGCTCTTCAGGAAGCACTTGCTCGTGCGTGCGGACAGAATACCGAAGCCCTTCGTGAGGAACGCTTTGCGCATCTCGCACGGCGTAACTCGACGGAAGACCCATGGATGTGCCACTCCACCCCCGGTTGAGGCACCATGTGGATCACTTGGACTTCATGCTCTACCGGACTCGAGAGGGACCTCGACGCCTCTCGCGCTTACGCGAACCAGACCCATGCTCACATCATCGAGCAGGGGTGAGGCGATCAAGCTACTCAACAACGACCGCAGGAACCTTCGCCAGCCAGCCGTGCCAAGAAGGACGCTACGATTCGCCGCCTTCGCGACCGGATCGCGTCACTTGAGGCCACCGTCACGGCCCAGGGAGGATCAGATTCGTCACATGGAGGAGGACGATGAAGGCATCGATATTCAGGGAGGAGACGCCTTTACGAGCGATGACGATGACTTTGAGGAGGACGAGAACACCGAGGAGGAGGACTACGAGTTCTGGAGGCCGGACGGGATGACTACGTCCCGATTGATATCGACGATGAGGAGTAGTTGCACTAGTTTCACTTATAGTAGGTGTGAGTTGTATCCCGTCCTTTGTATCGTAGCATGAGAATGGTTCTCAAAACCATTGGAGTATGTGTGTAGTTTGTACTATGTGTTGCATGAATGAATGAATGTTATGTTTGTCATGAAAAGATTACAAGTTTTCAAATGTTTTTCAAACTTAAATGAACCATAGAATGTTCCCTCTTATCTCATGATCTTCTATACCTTCAGATGGCCCCTCCGAATCGCACCAACGACGCGATGATGCAGCTTCTGCAAACCACTGCTTGCAGACCGGGAAACCGAGAGAGCCGAGCGCCAAGCCAACATCATCGCCTTGCAGAACATCGCCCAAGGCCATGGAAATCATGACCACCCCGGATCCAAGCTCAAGAACTTCCAGAACACCAACCCTCCGGTGTTTAGCAAGACCGAGGAGCCCCTCGACGCCGACGATTGGCTCCAGGACTATGGAGAACAATCTGGAAGTAGGCTGGAGTGGAAGCCAACGAGAAGGTGTTGTTCGCCACTCACTACCTCGCTGGACCAGCTCGCGCTTGGTGGACAAGTACCCGTGCCATGAACGGAGGTCAATTCATGACTTGGGAGGATTTCAAACTCAAGTTCAGCAAGTACCATGTACCCCGGGTCTTATCAAGAAGATGAGGGATGAGTTCCGTGAACTGAAACAAGGTCGCATGACGGTGGTTGAGTACCGCGACAAGTTTCTCACCTTGTCAAGGTATGCCCACGATGAGACGGACACCGTTGAAAAGAGGAAGGAGAGATTCCTGAACGGGCTGCATGATGAGATGCAGATGTCCTCGTCAACATCCCCTTCGCCGACCTCGAAGCCCTTGTTGACTCCGCCATCCAGGATGGAGGGCAAGTTGAACCAAGCCAATGAGAACCGCAAGCGCCGCATGGCAAATCGAGTGGATCAAGCCACCCCCAAAAGTTTCGCCCTAGCTCAAGCGGAGGTTTCAATCCGAGACATAACAAACCCCCGATACGTAACTCTCGCCCCGGTTATCGTAACCGAAGTGGAGGAAACTCCAAGCCAGGAGGCTACAACCCCAACTACAACAACAACAACTACAACCGCGCTCCACCTCGAGCCCCGAACACCAACAACACCAACACCAACACCAACCCCAGAACCGGGAGCAATGCCATTCCCGTTGCGAACAAGCAGGACAAGAGCACTATCACTTGTTATGAGTGTGGTGTAGTGGGGCACTACTCCAACGAGTGTCCCAAGCGTCTTGCCAAGCTCGCCGGCAACACCGCTGCTCTGCTCAGCAGCAACGCCGTGTCTCCACCGGCAAGAAGTTCGCCCCCAACAACCCCAACAACCGCAACGGCCGCCTCTACCACATGAACGCCGAAGAAGCCCAAGAAGCCCCAGATGTGGTACTGGGTATGTTTTCTCACAACCACACCCTCGCTAGAGTGTTGTTTGATTCCTGAGCATCGCATTCCTTTGTCACCGAAGATTTTGCATCAACAAGTAAAATTCAACCCCTCGCTTTGAAGCATGTTATGATAGTTCAAATCCCGGATCAACCACCAAAGCCGGAAAATTTTGTAAAAATGTGCCAATCAAAATCCATGATGTTGATTTCTTTGCAAATCTCATCATACTTGGAACCAAAGGTTTGGAAGTTGTCCTAGGAATGGACTGGATGTCCAAGCACAATGGATTGATAGATCGCGCCAAGAAAGCCATAACCATGACTAGCAAGACCGGTATCGTAGTTGAGCACGTCTACGAAAAACTACCCGTAAAATTTACTGCAACCAAAGTGTATCCAAGCCTACTGGATCAAATCGGGGTCGTTTGTCGCTACCCTGATGTGTTTCCGGATGATCTACCCTAGTATGCCCCGGACCGGGATATCGAGTTTATCATCGAGTTAATCCTGAATCGGACCCATCGCCCGAGAGAGCCTACGGCATGAACGCAGCCGAGCTTGTGGAGCTGAAAAAGCAAATAGATGACATGTTAGCCAAAGGTTTGATCGGACCAAGTGCATCCCCCGGAGATCCCCCGTCTTGTTTGTCGACAAGAAGGATGGTGCAAATCGTTTATGCACCGACTATCGTAAGCTTAACGATGTCACCATCAAAAACAAATACCCCTTACCCAAGATCGAAGACTTGTTCGACCAACTCACCGGATCCCGAGTTTTCTCGAAAATTGATCTTAGAACCGGATACCACCAACTGAAAATCCGAGCCACCGATATTCCAAAAACTGCCTTTACCACCAGATATGGGTTGTATGAGTACAACGTCATGTCATTTGGACTGACCAATGCTCCCGCTTATTTCATGAATCTCATGAATAAGATCTTCATGAACTTCTTGGACAAGTTTGTCGTTGTTTTCATCGACGACATTTTGGTCTACTCCAAGTCCGAAGAAGAACATGAACAGCATACGGAGATTGTTCTAGAAACCCCGAGACAAGACACAGGTTGTACGCCAAGTTTAGCAAGTGTGAGTTTTGGTGGAAGAAGTTGGATTCCTCGGACACATCTTGTCTCAGGAGGAATTGCCGTAGATCCCGCCAAGATCAAAACTGTTATGGAATGGAAAGCTCCGACCACACAAACCGAGGTCCGTGCTTTTCTTGGATTAGCGGATATTACCGCAGATTGGTAGAAGGATGTTCGACCAGCGCTCGACCCATCACCCAACCGCTGAAAAAGGACAGAAAGTGGGAGTGGACCGCCAAGAGTGACGAGAGCTGTCAACAGCTCAAGAGGAGACTGACAACAGCCCCAATCCCGATCATGCCGTATATCGCAAAGCCCTTTGACGTATATTGCGACGCCTCCAAGATCGGACTTGGATGCGTGCTTATGCAAGAAGGAAAGGTTGTATCCTACATTTCTAGACAACTCAAGCAACATGAGCAGAACTACCCAACCCACGACCTCGAGCTTGCAGCCGTGGTCCTAGCCTTGAAAGTTTGGCGTCATTACCTCATGGGTAATCGATGCGAGATTTATTCCGACCACAAAAGCCTCAAATACATTTTCACCCGAAGGAGTTAAACATGAGACAACGCCGATGGATCGAATTGATCAAGGATTACGACATGGAGATTCACTACCACCCCGGCAAGGCCAATGTGGTAGCGGATGCTTTGAGTCGATCGCCGTGCCGCTTGAACTCCATGCTCGCAACCGAACAGCCTAGTTTGCACCAAGAGTTTGAACAGTTCAGACTTGAACTTGTAAGTGAAGGATTCCTAGCCAGCATCGAATCGCAACCCACCTTGATTGGTCGATCAAGGAAGCCCGAAGGACAACGCTAGCATTAATGGAATCAAGAAACAGATAGTCGCAGAAAAGCCCCTGGATTCACCATTGACGAAGCCGGAGTGCTTTGGTACAAAGAACGCCTCTGCGTACCATCGGACTACGACTCCGAAACAAGTCATCCCGCAAGAAGCCCATGACACCCTTTACTCAATCCACCCGGAGGTACCAAGATGTACCAGGACTCGAAAGAACAATTTTGGTGGCACGGAATGAAGAGAGAGATCGGTAGCTATATCGCTAAGTGTGACATCTCGCCCGGCGAGTTAAGGCAGAACACCGAGAGACCCGCCGGATCGTTGCAACCCCTTCGCATCCCGTAATGGAAATGGGACTCCGTAGGAATGGACTTTATCACCGGACTGCCCAAATCCGGCAAAGGCAATGATTCCATATGGGTAGTGGTCGATAGATTGACCAAAGTCGCCCATTTCATCGCCGTCAAAACCACCTATCAAGGCCCCAAGTTAGCTGAACTCTACATCTCCGTAATAGTCGCTTTGCATGGAACCCCCAAATCGATAGTGTCGGATAGAGGATCACGGTTCACCTCAAGGTTCTCGCGGAAGGTGCATGAAGGACTAGGCACTCGCCTAAATTTCAGCACCGCCTATCACCCTCAGACCGACGGACAGATCGAGAGAGTAAACCAGACATCGGAAGATATGCTTAGAGCATGCGCATCGGAATACGGATCCAAGTGGGAAGACCGCCTACCTTACGCAGAATTCTCATACAACAATAGTTATCAAGCCGGCCTACGGATGGCCCCCTTTGAAGCCTTGTACGGAAGGAAGTGCCGTACTTCCCCGAACTGGTCAGAAGTCGGAGAGAGTCAAGTTTTCGGCCCGGACGTTCTTCGTGAAGCCGAAGAGAAGGTTCACAAGATCCGTGAGTACCTCAAGACCGCGCAATCCAGTGCAGAAGAGCTACGCCGACAAGAGACGTCGGGAGATGACCTTTGAGATCGGAGATTTTGTCTATCTCAAAGTATCCCCCTTGAAAGGGATGCAAAGGTTTCAGCTGAAAGGAAAGCTTGCACCTCGCTACGTGGGACCTTTCCAAGTCCTCAGCCGCCGAGGTGAAGTATCTTATCAACTCGGAGTTGCCCGAAGAAATGTCGGCTGTGCACGACGTTTTTCACATCTCACTTCTCCGGAAATGTCTTGAAGTCCCTGAGAAGACCGAAGTGTTCAAGAACATCGATCACCGATCGGTGGATATCAACAAGGATCTGACTTACCGCGAAGTGCCGATTCGCATCCTAGAAGAAGCTTACGGAGCCTCCCGCACCCGAAGCATCAAGTTTCTAAAGATCCAATGGAGCAATCATACCGAGGATGAAGCCACCTGGGAACGCGAAGACTTCATGAAGAAGGAGTACCCAGATCTCTTTAGTACCTAACTTTCTTTTTGATCTCGGGACGAGATCTTTTGTAAGGGGAAGGGTTTGTAACACCCCAAATTTCAATGAAAAAGAAAGTTAGAGAATTCCGTAAGTACAAAATTTCAAACCAACAAAAACTTTTCTTTTGCATAAAGTACCATGCATAGGACTTGTGCATTTGAGTGATATGCCATGATGATTGTTATTACTTGTTCTTGATATGCTCTAAAACCCTAGAGTGATCATGTGAAGATCACCAACCAAATAAATCAAAGTGGAAGAAATTCCCATAATTAAAAAACCCTAAAAACCCTCACATATGCCCTATGGCATTTTTCGAAATTTTAACCCTAGACCTATTTGGTCTTCACCATTAGTTGAATAATGTTGTGAAACACTTATTACAACTTTTGGAATCAAGGGTTCACCATTCAAATGAATTTCCAACACTTTTCCCACTCACATGTGATGATGACCAAATCTGCCAATTATAGTCTGGTCACCACTTTGAGCCCCTGCAATTCAATTTTTCCAAACCAATCTTTGCTAACTCTTTGCACCATTTCAAAGTCAACATCAAGGTGAACAACTTTGATGAAGACCACCCTGCCAAATTCATCTTTGATCACTAGCTATGCTCATCCAAAGTTGCAACTTTTTAATAAGTTCAACAATCTCCACTTAGCCATTTTGGCCAAATTTTGAAATCTAATTTTTCCACCACCACCTCAATTCATCTCTGGTCAATTACAACTTATCTCAACCTTCACATATCACAAACTTTCACCTTTTGAACTTTTTCCAATTTTGATAATTTTGCAATTTCCAAAATTGGGCACTATTTGCAACTATTGCAAATAGTGATCTACCTCATCCAAATTTAACCAAAGCTATCCTACAATGCTCCCTGGTTCCCTCTCTCACTAATCCCAGCATAGAAACCCTAGGGAGGGAGAGAGAACAAGCAAGACATGGCCATGCCGGCCCATGCCGGCCATGTTCTTCTCCCCCTCTCATCCTTGCTCGCCACCCCTGGCCCTGGCGCCCACACTCTCCACCGCACCCTCCTACACCACCTAGCACCGGCCATCGTCGAGGTAGACGCCGTAGCTCGCCGGAGATCGCGCGCCCAAATTCGCCCGGCATGCCGCTCGCGTCGCGACCATGCGCGCATGGACGCGTGCGGCCACGTGCCGCGCCACCACCTCGAGCACGCCCTGGACCCTCCCTCGACACGTTGAGCACCGCAGTGACACCACGACACCGCCAGACACGGCCACGACAAGACCCTGGACCGCCGCCGCCGTAGACGGGGAAGAAGATCCCGCCACCGCCGCGGCCGTCGTGGAAACAACGCGACCCAACCAAGCCTCCCCCGACCAAGCTGTCGCTGCCGTTAGACTCGCCAGGAACCGCAGAACAGCACCACGCCTCGCCTAGCTCACTAGCTCGCCGGAGACGCCGCGCCCATGTCGCCGCATCATCGCCCCGCCACCCTCTCTCGATCCTATAAATAGAGCGTTCCACAGGACAGAACCGAGCACACCCCCTCGCTCCCCACCTCTCACAGCGTCTCCCCCACCTCTCCCCTCACACGATCGGTGCCGGAGCTGCTCCAATTTGAAGAGCGACGCCGCCGCACCGGAGGTCGCCGCCGTCAATTGGAGCTGTTCCAGGAGGAGCCGCCGGTACCAGGAGCTTCGCCGTCGTCGACAACTTCCCCAAGCACACTGCCCACCCTAGCTGGAGCCACGGTTAGCCCTCCGACCCCCTAGGTACGCCGCCAGCACGTCGGGTTCTCGTCGGAGAAGACGATGAACCTCGACCGTCCGATTTGCTTCTAATCCAACGCCCCACTTTAAAACGTACCGGTTCGGGTTGTAACAGCCACTGACGCGTGGACCCCACGCTGTCGCACGCCGCGCGTCTGTGGACCGTGGTGGGCTGGAGTGGGCCGTTTTAATTCAAATCGGCCCAGCTTCGTTTTCCCGCCGGCCCTTTTATTCAAATTTCGTTTAAATCTTTTCCATCCAAATTCAATACTGCCCAAACTTTGAAATTCAACCATTTCAAATTGGCTAAACCAAATTTAGTGAATTTGACATTGTTGGAAAGCCACTGAAATTCTCTATCCAATGCCACTGGCCTCTTGGTCATTTTCTTTGTAGAATTAATGTGACAAAAATAACAAGCCAGGGACTTTTCCCTATTCAAATAATTCTTAAAAATCAACCAAAATAGATATTAAGTTAATTCCAACTCTAATAGCTCACATTTGACTTACACTAATTGTTTATGCAATAAAATGGTGTGGTCACGTTGCATGATCATGCCATGGTTTTGTGAATGGATATTTTGACTAGTTTAACTAGTTGATATTGTCCAAAACTATTAAAGTTAAATTGTGTGAAGTATTACACTTCATTTAAACTTGTCTCACATGAATTCATGGGATGTTTGGACCCCTGGTTCCAAACTCTCTTATATGAATTACTTGAGATTTAAATCAAATGTAGTGTTATTTAAATGGCATGAGGTGTTCCACCTCATTTAAATCATTCTCCCAAATGATGATGATGATGAACATTTGATCAAGGTCAAGATGAGTTCATCCATGATTGTTGGAGAAATTAAATCTTAAGAAGATTTCAATGAGAGGAAATTATTTCTCAAGAACCCTATGGAAACTATCATTTACATATAGAATACAAATTCTATTTAAATCCCACAACCCATGCACCCTAGTTTATTTATGTGTGTGCATAGAGTAATTGGTGTGTTTATTTGTGGTGTGTGGAATAGCCATTGAATTAGTGAGTAATTATACTCGTATTCAAATTTAGACGGTAGCACCGGAGAGTACGCCGAAGAAGAAGGTTGCTACCAGGAGGAGGAAGAGGAACAGTTTGAGAACTACCAAGGCAAGCTAATTTACTATGCAAGCTTTTATTCTTGCCAAGTGCAAAGCCCCTTGGGGCAAGGCACCATGTCTTACCTTTTCTTATGTGAACCCATCCCAAGTTTTTACTTGTTTTTCCAAAAGATTTTCCTTTTATAGTTAACTTTGGTCAAAATACAAGTTGGATACTAGAGTAGTGAGTTAGTCCTTTCCCAGCAAAGCAAGGTAGCACCCCTCCTGAATTAGAGCTAGTGCTAATGAACTAAACTACTCTAGATGGGAACTTTGTGATTTTTGAAAGGAATTTGAAACCTTGGAATGAAGATGCATTCCATTGAATGATTTTTGAAGGTGAATATGACCAAGAGAAGATGGTGATTTTTGATAAAACATGATGTTGGTTTGAATGCGATACCTTTCCAATTCTCAAGTACCCCCACAATACCTGATTATGGGTAGGGCTTAATCGGAAGTTTATGCGTCTTAGTATGGGTTCCCTCTAAACAAGCGTCATCGGGGTTATGCCGAAAGCTGCCTCTACCACAAAAGAAACGATACGATATGATGCGAAATGAGGTGAATGTCCGGCCCAAGCCCTGTGCAGTTCCCAGGTTGACAGTTGGTCTTCACTGGGAGGCCAAGCTCATGGGGAGAGGTGCTCATACTAGGATTCGTAAGTGAAAGGTTATGGTTGATGATCCGCGTACTGTGTTACGATTATTCGGGGAAATCCCGACGGATGAAATCAAATGTTGTGGCACAAGTGTGCAACCTCTGCAGAGTGTAAACCTATTCGAATAGCCGCGTCCACGGTTACGGACGGTTGGAGAGGCCATACAGTTTCCGATGTCATACCTTTGAAAATGATGTTGAAAGGTGATGGTGAATTGATTTGTGGTGAATTGAATTGAAATCACCACTTGAATGGTGGGAATGACACTAATGTTCCCCCCTTGGGTTAGTTAGCACTTGAATAAGTTTTTTCTCAAAACTTTGTGAACCAAAACTAGCTTTATGCAAATAAACTAGAGCTTAGCAAACCCTACTAGAATGTCTAGTACTTTTTCTTGAATTAGTTTGCGAGTACTCAACGTACTCACGGCTTTGTCCCTGGCTATTCAAATGGCCAGAGTATGAAGATGAACAAGGAGATGACCAGCAGGATGCCTACGACAACTAAGCGCCTTCCGACGTCAAGCGTTGGCCTGTGGACTAGAGAGTCCTTGTATCTTACGCTTCCGCTATGTTGAACTATGAACTTGTGTTTGTTCGTTGATCAATAGATCAACTATTCGTGTAATATGGATCATGTGATTCCAATTTGTAAGACTTATGGGTTGTAATGAATGATGACTGTGATACTTAACTATTATGCCTCGCAACAACAATATTCCTGGGATTGCGATGTATGACATAATAGGCATTCGGACTTAAAAATCCGGGTGTTGACAAGTACAGAATCTGTTTTGAAGAAAACAACTTCCTCAAATCTTACTTTCTTCCTATTAGGGACTATTATTGGCACAAAAACGAAATAAAAATGATAATGTGAGATTATTACAGAGTTAATAACTTCCAAGACTCAATATAAAATAAAAACTACAGAAATAAAAGAATGGGTTGTCTCCCATAAGCGCTTTTCTTTAACGCCTTTCAGTTAGACGCAGTAGTTTGAGAAGATGCTCACATGAGAAATATGAATTGAAGTAAAATACAGCATCAAGGAGCAAATATGAAACACATTTAAGTCTAATCCACTTCCTATGCATAATAATCTTGTACACAAATAAATTCACAAAAAACAAAGTAACAAGCATAAGAAGACAAAACAAGAGTAACTTCGAAAATTTCAGCATATAGAGAGGTGTTTTAGTAACATGAAAACTTCTACAACCATATTTTCCTCTCTCATAATAATTTCGAGTAGCATCATGAATAAACTCAACAATATAACCATCACATAAAGCATTCTTATCATGAGCCACATGCATAAAATAATTATTACTCCCCACATAAGCATTTTTATTAATTATAGTGGGAGCAAATTCAATAAAATAGGTATCATTATTCTCATCACCATAATCAGCAAATATAGGAGGAATATTGTAATCATAATTAATTTTCTCCTTAATAGTTTGTGGACTGAAAATAACATAATCATCATTGTAATCATCATATATTGGAGGCATGGTATTATCATAGCAAATTTCCTCCTCAAAAGCTGGGGAACTAAAAAGATCATTTTCATAAAAACTAGTTTCCCCAAGCTTAGACTTGTCCATAGCATTAGCAATAATGGTGTCCAAAGAATTCATACTAATAACATTTCTACCATCATGCAAGTAAAGTTCCATAGGTTTTTAAATTTTCTCTTTAAACACCTCATGTCCTAACTTAAAATAAATACTATAAAGCTCTCTAATTTTGTTGTTATTTTCCATTAAGCCTAACTAGTAAAAATAAAAACAAGAAACAAAAAGATGTAATTGCAGAATCTAAAGAAAATAACTTCGAGCACTCACCAACAACTAAAAAACTTGGTAGCCAAAGGATGTGAGTATCTTTTACCTTACCTCCCCGGCAACGGCGCCAGAAAAGAACTTGATGTCTATGCACGATTCTATTCTTGTAGACAGTGTTGGGCCTCCAAGTGCAGATGTTTGTAGAACAACAACAATTTTTCCTTAAGTGGATCACCCAAGGTTTATCGAACTCAGGGAGGTAGAGATCAAAGCTATCCCTCTCAAGCAACCCTGCAATTACGATACAAGAAGTCTATTGTGTCCCCAACACACCCAATACTTGTCAGATGTATATGTGCACTAATTTGGTGAAGAGATAGTAAAATGCAAGTGTTATGGATGAATATGAGTGGTAATAACAATCTGAAATAAATATGGCAGCAAGTAAACATGCAGTAAAACAGTAAATAAACGGTGATTCGATGCTTGGAAACAAGGTCTAGAAATCATACTTTCAGTAGTGGTCAATCTCAACAATGATATCATAAAGAAATATAAATATAAGCACTTCACTATTAACAAGCATCACCCTATAAAATTATCGTTTCTTAAGTAATGTAAGTGGCTTTGTACACATAAAAAATGCATTTTAAAATACTAGCCTGGTACAGAACGGAAGAAAAAAAAGACGTGCATGCACGCACGGTCGGTAGTCGTCGATGCTTGTGTACTGGACGACGTGGATCCGTCACAGCATAAACCAAGACAATATAGTCGTTGCAGGAAAATACAAGTACTCCGTACAACCGATTTACCCGCGGTAGAAACTTGCCCCAACGTTCCTCCCCGCCAGCATTAAATCCACGTTCGAATTTACCTCCTCGTTCCCATTCAATTTCAAGTGGATCATATGGGGTAGTACAGTACTCTGACAGGCATCCCATGCGCAATTTAAAACAACACATTTATTCCGCCCACCATATTCGTAGCCCCACTATTCCTACACACCTCCTCAACCACCCACTGACACGCGGACCAGCCGCACCGCGGCCCCACCTTCAGCGACACACAGCACGGCAGCCAGGCGGGGTCGCTGTCGCCACGCCCTGCGCCCGGATCCCACCACCGGTTTCGTGCCGCGATTGCTCACATCACATCACACCACGGTCGATTCGCGTACCCAGCACCGCAATTCCGGGTACCACCGAGGGACAGTAACGTCATTTCGCAGGCCCCCATTAATTAAGTCCACACGAGTCGCAGCCTCACACCCCGCTAGCGGACGAGCCCGGTTTCCCGAGACTGCCCCTCGCTCCCTCTCGCCATCGCCTCCAAAACCACCTCCGCCTTCCTCCTCACTCACTCACGGACCTCCGCTCCAATGGCCGATTCGCCAAACCCTAGCTCCGGCGACCTCCCCGCGCCCGCGCCCGAGATGCCGTACCCCGCGGATCGGCGCGTCGCCGCGCTCGCCGGCGGCGCCGGCGCAAGGTACAAGGCCATGTCCCCCGCGCGCCTGCCGATCTCGCGCGAGCCCTGCCTCACCATCCCCGCCGGCTTCAGCCCCTCCGCCCTCCTCGACTCCCCCGTGCTCCTCACCAACTTCAAGGTCACCGCCGCCTCCCTGCTCTACTACCTATCGCCCCGCCTCTCTCTTATTACCACCTCTTAGTATTACCGCGGGATCTGCGAGCTGTACGGGGTCCGCTTAGTTTGAGCTGGGGAAAAGGCGGGATTCCGATGCGCATTACCTCCGGCGCTCTAGTTTACGGGGCAATTGCGCATTACATCATGGGTCGTGGCCTCGGAATAATGCGCTTTCGCATTTCCGGCGGTGCCATGGAACTTCCTTTTTGGCGGGGGTTCTCCGCGATATGGTTGTTTTTGCGCCCGTTTCTTCTTTTGGGGGCCGTCTACTTGCTGCGGAGTGAGTGAGGTCGTGCGCTCTGTGGGCTGGGGAAATTCCTTATTATTCCGTTACGCACACACTCGGTGGCTGCGAGAACAAATCATCATTTCATTTCGTGTTCCTTTTATGGGGCCTTCGCATCACAGTCGCAGGGCCCTTATTTAAGCAGACTCTCCCCCGCCGCTTTGGCTGGTACTACTGCACTTGTGGTCTGCTAATAAGAGATGCCGCTCGTCCATGCGGAAATCGCCAAGCAGCTGGGACTGGGAGCGGGATTTTTCGCAGGCTCGTGCTCGGGTTGACCATTTTCTTGTTATTCTCTCTCGGGGTTGGGTGTAGATGTGGTAGCAGTTCTCCTGGTTCCTCTTGCTTGCACCCTGCTAACTGAAATAGCCTTTGCTTGCTGGGCGTACTCACTTGCTTGCTGCATCATTGTTACTTTCTTTGTCTCCCTTTGTTATTCTTGCTGGCTCTCTTCTTCTTCTTCATTTTCCCTTTTTAAGCGTAGGATGGATTGCTCTCCAAATAGGTTCTTTTTTCAAGGAAAATTTTATCAAGGCAACTTTCCTCCGGCACTATTTTTTTTTTCTTCATTTCAGAGGGCTTAAAAACCGTATTTACAACTGTAGCACTACTTTCTATATGCAGTTTGCTGGCTATAATATTGCGGTGCATATTTGGTGTTGACAAGTATTTACAGGGCTCTTCAGCCCGGTACACCTCTAAAATTAGTTAACAAAGTTTTCTCTTCAGGTTGAACCCTCACCAACAACTGGTTCTCTGGGCATGGCCGCAATTATGCACAAGATCGCTCATCCAGACATACCGCCTTCATCACGGGATAAATCTCTTCGTACTGCCCATGCAGATGGGGGTTCTAGGGATTTTGAATTCAAGCCTCATCTCAATTCGTCTTCTCAGCCACTGGTACATTACCTTCCATTTTCTTTGCTATATGTTTCTATGGAAATAAATGTACTTCATTCTGTACAACGTCAAAATCAACTTTAAGCATTGTGTTTCTATATATCATTATATCATCCAACACATACAGTTTGTCCTTTATTTTGCACATTCAACCAATAACCTTCATCCAGCAAAGTTGTTGAATCGCTGCATAATTCTTAACCTTTCTTCCCTTTGCCTCAAGAACCCCCACAAACATAAAAGGAAGTTCATACCATATTGTGTTATGCTGTTCAGTATTAACCCTATTAGTCTTCGCCACATATAACACAGCCTCTTTCAAAAGTGGTGGAGAAGGTTTCTTGTATAAATGATAGAGTTTGAACAAGTACCTAAAATGATAGCTTGGAGAAAAACTAGAGTGCATATGTAGTATGGTCTATATATGCTTGCTAAATTACTCACATTCTTTCTTACTTGTCGAGTTCTTGTACGTATTTAGTTTTCCATTGTCTAACTTCGGTAATGCTCACATTTTGTACTGCAGCCTCCTGTTATGAGTGATTCAAAAAACCATGAGCCTTCTATGCAAAATCAAAGCATGAATCCCAGCTCATCATCTAGCAATATGGTGACTGACAACAGACCTCCCTGTTCACGTGAGTCAACTCTTACAGTGAATGTTTCAAGTGCTCCTAATCAACCTGTTGGAATGGTTGGTCTGTCTGACAGTCCTGCTGAAGTTGGTACGCCCGAGTTGCACCAAATGAATGGCTCTGAGAATGCCATGCAAGAACCGCAGTCTGAAAATGTAGCTGAAAAATCGGCAGAGGATGGCTACAACTGGCGCAAATATGGACAGAAGCATGTCAAGGGAAGTGAAAACCCTAGAAGTTATTACAAGTGCACACATCCTAATTGTGAAGTAAAAAAGCTACTGGAGCGTGCTGTTGATGGTCTCATCACCGAAGTTGTCTATAAGGGGCGTCACAATCATCCTAAACCCCAGCCCAATAGGAGGTTATCTGGTGGTGCCGTTCCTTCGAACCAGGGTGAAGAACGAAATGATGGTGCAGCAACTGCTGATGGTGAGACTTATCACGATTTTTTGAAAAAATGTTACTGGCCCTATGGTTTGGCAGCTTGGCAATCTGCATTATTGTATCTTGTTTTGGAAATATAAGTATATTGACATCTACCATTGAGTTGTAGTATCATATAAGTATATTGATATCTATCTTGCTTTTGCCTCTCGAGTAGATCCCTATTTTTTTCATGAACGTCTTATAGTAATAACAACTGAATTGTTCAAAATCGAACATTCTTGGGAAAGAATTCCTTGAAAGTACAAAATAATTTTATATGTTTCCCTGAGTTGTACTTGGACATCGCAACAGATATATTGATCAGTCCATATACCAGAGAAAAACTGTTGATAAAGATGTTTTTAAATAGATTGTGAATCACTCTTTTGTAGGTATCTCAGCTTTGTATGCTAATTTGCAGATAAATCTTCAAATGCTCTTAGCAACCTTGCTAATCAAGTACAGTCAGCTGGTATGCTTGCGCTTGTTCCAGCTTCAGTTAGTGATGATGACATCGATGCTGGAGTTGGAAGACCCTACCCTGAGGATGATGCTGCCGAGGAAGAGGATTTAGAGTCGAAACGCAGGTACGCTTGGTTTGGACTGGGTTCACCCTATAAATCCTGTGAAGTGTCAAGCCTAATCTTGTTGTCTACTATCAACAATGGAAGCAGGAAAATGGAGTCGGCTGGTATTGATGCTGCTCTGATGGGTAAACCCAACCGCGAGCCTCGTGTTGTTGTTCAAACTGTAAGTGAGGTTGACATCTTGGATGATGGGTATCGTTGGCGTAAATATGGACAGAAAGTCGTCAAAGGAAACCCCAATCCACGGTAAGTACTTATTTTGTTCATTAATTCTCTCCTTTTGTTGCTTTGCATGTGAACTTATGTTAATGTAATGGTAAAATATCGATCTATAAAACAATAATGGTAAAATATCTACTCTGGTTACGTTTTGTGGATCAGTTACCAAGTAACGCACTCTATGCATAACCTTTTGTTATATGCTTGGTCAGTCATGAGTCATCTATGTGTCGAGTTATGGATTGATAGAAACAAAATTAAATGACCTTTGAACCGGAATTCCACTTCGCATCTATGCTCATTGTTTAGGATGAACAAATTAAGTGGACATAGCTGGTGAAGATGTGTGGTATATGGAGTTGAAATATCTGCTACTTCACCTTTATCACTGTTGGTGGTAAAATAAGGAGATTGAAGAACTTTCATGCCATATTACAATCAGCCCATATGGAGATGAAATATCTGCTACTTCACGTTACATTATACCATCTAAAATGTCATTCCTAAGCGGTCATAGCGAAGGCAATTGATTGGTTGGTACATGTCTGTGTTTTCGGAAGGGGGGCTTTTGGCTTGAAGCCTGTTGCAGCTTGATTTCTGAGAGTGTAATCTGTATGGGAGGATTAGGTCGGGAGCAACAGGGAGTTGGGAGCCGTATAAGGGTAGATGCAGCTGGGGCTGGAAGCACTAGGTGCGTTGGAGAACTCCCATTCCGTATTAAAATCAGCCCATATGGAGATGAATATCTGCTTCTTGCCTACTTCACGTTACGATATACTGTCTAAAATGTCATTCCTAAGCGGACATAGTGAAGGCAATTGATTGGTTTGGTACATGTCTGTTTTTGGAAGGGTGGCTTTTGGCTCGAAGCCTGTCACAGCTTGATTTCTGAGAGCGTTATCTGTAGGGAATGATCAGATCGGGAGCAGCAGGGGAGCTCTTGGGAGCCGTATAAGGGCAGATGCAACTAGGGCTGGAAGCACTAGGTGCAGATATTGTGTGCGATAGCCGATAGCGTAAAGGTCTGAGGGAAGAGATAGGAGTATCTTTTAATTCAGTCTCATGGTCGCTACTTGATTATATAGATGATCTTCCTTACAAACTGACTCTGACTCTATGTCTAATACAATCCGACCTATTCCCTTCCATCAATGGGGATCCTACTTGCTGACACTTCCACCTAATCTTGATGACTACCTGTTGCTTGTCCATCTTGTATTGTTGCTATCTCCTAGGCTGCACCGCTGCAGCGACACACAAGTTATATAAATATTTGGTTCGAAACCAACGGCTGCTGAAAATTGCTAATGTTGAAACTGTATTTGGCACACATACAGTTTGCTGTCTGAACTCCTACACTTCTTCTTTTGCCAAATATTCATGGGCACGACAAAATATTTGACAAACATTAGGAGTGCATACTTTGGTGCAACCAAACAGGCTATATTGATGTACTTCTATGCATGGTTTTTAAGTCGTCCACCTTAGGACGCTTAGGCGATAGAGCGCACCCTAGTGCTTCCCCACTTTTCCCGCTTCAGGTGCTTAGGCGGTAGAGCGCCCCCAAGCACTTTAGGACGCCTTACCGCCTTAAAAACCATTCTTGCGTGTATTTATATGTCCTGCCCTTCCACGACTTCAGTTTGTACATAATTTTGAAAGCAATGTTGCACAGTTAGGCCATATGAAATGCTATTTGTATGTATATACCCAAGGGAGGCAATTAATTGGTTTGGGAGCTCTTTGTTTTGAAGTCACATGAACATGCCCAAGGGAGGCAATTAATTGGTTTGGGAGCTCTTTAAGGGCTCTAGTGTTCTGGCCCTCTGTCTAGTAGTACAATGTTTCCTGACGAGCTACTGGTTCAAGATAATCTCATACTCCATATGTCTTCTAGCCATGGTTTTAAAGGCGCCAAGGCGTCCTAAGGCGAAGGGGGGGCGCTCTGACGCTTAGGCGACGCCTAGGCGGACGCTTTGGACGCCTAGGCACCTAAGGCGGGCGTTTTTCTAAGGCAGAGGGGGAGCGCTTGGACGCCTAGGCGTCCCTAAGGCGACGCCTAGGCGACGCCTAGGCGTCCCTAAGGCGACGCCTAGGCGACGCCTTTAAAACCATGCTTCTAGCATAGCTCGTTTTGTACTTTTCAGATTCCAGCGCAGAACTTCAACTATGATTTTCAGTCATAATATAGTACCTAAAATAACTATAATTCATATTATAAATAGTTGAGACAGATCCGGTGACATTTTTTTCATATATTCTGTCTACTCTGCAATATATACTACAATTACACATATATTACTGGTTGAAGTTTCAAAAGGTCAACCACGTGGATCATATGGCACCTAAATATGTGCATAGAGTATTTTACATCACCATGTGTTTCAGATTTAGACAAGGGGCAACTAATTTATCATGGAGTGGCAAATGTGGGGCGGTTCACTCATATGTTCACTTTTGTTCTTGACTTCAGGAGTTACTACAAATGCACAAGCACAGGATGCCCTGTCAGAAAGCATGTTGAGAGAGCATCGCATGATCCTAAATCAGTGATAACAACATATGAAGGAAAACATAATCACGAAGTTCCTGCTGCCAGGAATGCCACTCATGAGATGTCCACACCTCCGATGAAGAATGCCGTGCATCAGATCAATGGCAATATGCCGAGCATTGGCGGCATGATGAGAGCATGTGAACCCAGGAACTTCACCAACCACTATTCTCAAGCGCCTGAAACCAACACCGTGAGTCTTGACCTTGGTGTTGGAATTAGCCCGAACCACAGTGAGGCCACGAACCAAATGCAATCTTCTGTTCCCGATCAGATGCAGTATCAAATGCAACCCATGGCTTCAATGTACGCTAACATGAGGCACCAATCAATGGCAATGCCAACGGTACAAGGAAATGCAGCTGGCCGTATGTATGGTTCCAGAGAAGAAAAAGCTAACGAAGGGTTTACTTTCAAAGCCACACCGATGGACCATTCAGCTAACTTATGCTACAGCAATGCCGGGAATTTAGTCATGGGTCCTTGAGAGTGTCTACCAATGCCTATAGCTCCAAGAATCATATATTACCAAAAATGCTTTTGTAACGACAATCTCCTCAGCAAGATTCTCAATTGTGTATCATCTACAAAGCAGTTCAGACGGAGGCAAGTAAGCTATACCTGGGGGCGCACTGCAGCTATACATGGGTCTCTCAAGGCGGGAAAGACCTCTGTTGTATGTAGCGTTGCAGCCCTACATTCCTTGTACAGTGAACCAGTTATGGTTAATTAGATTATAAGAATTTGGTTCCTGAACTGTCCTATCTTCTGTACTTGAATATTGATAGAATATAGATTCTGGTAATTTTCTTTGCCTTTTATGACAAATTTATATCTCTAATGGATGTGAACTATGAAGAATGCCATTGCCGTAAGATGGTTTATGAATATGTCATTGCCATACTTTACAACTGTTATTTGCGAGGGTTCTACTTACTTCCAGCCTTCCTAGGCTACCAAGTGCCCAAGACCAAGCATTTCAGTCATATGGTAGATTATGATCAGAAGTCTGAAACTGAAACACATACCCCTTACACTTGGACTACACACCTCATCAGCCTTATTCAGGCCTGACCTAAGTTCACATTGCAATAACAGGTTACAGCTGCATAGCTATTTTCTCCATACATCACCAAACCTTCCTAAAGTACGACAAAGCAGGCTTCTAAGTTGTCTACCAAAGGCGAACTTACAAAGAAGTTCATCGTCAGATAGCATTGTAACGCCACAACACCTAGTGCCATGCAGACGAAACCACCAGGGGCCTGTTCTTCCATCCGAGGTACAGCACCCCGTCTGTCTCGGCGAGCTTGTAGTCCACCGAGTAGCTCTGTAGCAGTGTCCTGATGGTGGCATTCACCAGCGAGCTGAGCGGAGACGGTCTGAAGCCGGCCATCATCAGACGTGCCTTCCACTTGCCAAAGACTTCATGTCGTTCCACCCTCTCTGCACCCTCGCAGGCGACGAGGTTCACGATCTCCCTCGCCAGGCAGTGTTGCTCCATGTTGATCCTCTCCTTGTCGTCCCTTGGGAGCGACAGGTCGATGGACTCAAAGATGGCAGTGTAGTAGTCCAGAGTCTCTGCAAACCTCGGCACGAAAGGGGCTGTGTTCGTGTTGGACTCCTGCTCAACAAGGGTGAGCACCTTCGGAGACAAGCTTTTCACCAGCCTTAGGATTCGGTCTCGGTGGTTCGCAGTGCTCACAGTCTCATCTGGAATGTGGTGCAGCTCCAGGGTGAAGTTCACTGCGAGAGCTTCGCCAGCGCGGACTCCAAGATGCTTTTCTTCCACTTCGTCGCCAGCGATAGCAAGCGAACAGAATTCAAAGGGAACCTTGTATAGGCCAGCGATGTGTGACAGCCTCCTCCCAACCAGCTCTAGCCCGCCACCTCGCGCGTAAGCTGAAACCGAGTCATCAATTCCTGTGATTCTTACAGTTGGTGGTCCACCAGGCCTTGCTGCAAGGGCCTGGAGTAGAGAAATCCATTGGGCTCCTTGAGAGATATGGAAGTCAATTATGTGAATCCTGTCTTCTGCCTTGACAGCCTCTGCAATCGCACCATTTGCCGACATGTAGCCGAACTTGAAGTAGGGGCAGGCCTCATACAGGAAATGCATGTAGGACAGGAGGTCAGAGCCCTTTGGTTCTTTGCACTTCAAAGCTTTGTAGATCGAGTGGCCGGAGGACGCGAGCCTGGCAACGAGGCCTTCCACCATGTAGGCTCCCAACCTCTCAATTGGCTCACCAGATACTGCAACCATTTTCCTCAGTTCTGGCACCATCATATCTATTGCGAGACGGTTATTCTCTTCTACAGCTATAGCACAAGTAATCAGTAGCTCCTTCAAGTTGCCCCTAGGAAAGCCCTTCTGCTGCATCCACTTCTCCGGTTCCAGCGAAAGCTTGTTCTCAAGGCTGTTGATGATCTCACAGTCCGGCCCAAGCATTGCAGCCTCAATATCCCTGAGTTTTTGCTTGAGATCAGTAGGATCCTCGGTCACAGTGACACATGAAGCACTTACAGGAGATCCATTTGTGGAATCAGAGTGACTGTCATCCTGAGATGAAGGGCTCCCACTGCCACTCCTAATGGATGGAGGAGTAAAGCTATTGCTGGAGGGCGAATCATGCCTCATACAATCAGCTGCCGCAGAGGAGTTCAGGGTATACTTGTCTTGTGTAACCTGGTTTTCATAGCTGGCATCTGGTGAATGAGAGTTCAGGCTATAGTGATGCTGTGGCACAACATGGGTGTCTGGAGATGACTGGTAAGTGTGACAAGGACGCTGCAGGTTAGCAGAATACTGGAACTGGTTGGGGTTCTGCCTCTGCTGCATGTTGCTGAAGGGGTGAATCATCCGGGAAGTCGGAGTATCAGCCATCCTGGTTCAGTAAAGAGTCTGAAACACTAATTACTGCATGCTATCTCCAGTCTTGCTGGTGTGACAAAGAGATCTGACAATGAACTGAGACCAAAATCATGCAGCTGCTTTGTGATATCTCTTCTAGACCAGAAATCCAGATGAAACAGAACCTGGAACAAGAACGTAAGACTGTAAGAAGGAAAGCACATTTTAGTTACCAAGTCGGAAAGTAAAACTGGCACCCAAAGCTTTAGAGTTGCAGCAGGAGAAGTAAAATTGTTGCATTGCACACATGGAAACAGACACAGAAATACGTATATACTGTATCCGAAGGAAAAAAAAATACATGGATATCAATCATTCTAATTAGAACTAGAGCAAACAATAATGGTATACCAAATATTGTGCATGTTCTCTCCATATTAATCTAGATGTAGAGACAGCACAAAACTAGCAGGTGCGGAACAATTGCAACCAACTGTAGCTGTACTAATGAAAAGTAGTAGCACTAGAAGGTGCAATCAAAATCACAATCAGACCAAGTTAGTCTGCATAAAGCACTTTGACTAGTTTGCCAAAAGCCCCAGATGCAGATCAAACAAGGAGCATGGAAGTCTCTCCCAGCTCACACATGTTACTGTCCTGAAACAGTACAGAAGACCAAAGCACAACAAATACCAGCAAGGAGAAGCAGCTACTTGTCGTCGTGCACAGGAAGTGAAGGCAGGGGCTTGCTGCAATTGTGTTTCGATACAACAGCAAAGAAAATAAAGAGGGAAGAAGCAAACAGAACGAAAGGTAAGATCAACTACAGCTAAGCTATTACATGGCATCTGAAACCAGAACTAACCAAACTTAAGCATGATAAGAGTAACAGTTAGATACAGTAAACAATAATGGTATACCAAATCTTGCGCAATATGAGTGAACAGTAGTAGCATTAAAAGATGAAACCAAAAGCATAAACAGACCAATATGCTAGTCTGAAGCCCTCGATGCAGTCAAAGTCTCTCACAGCTCACACATGTTACTGTCCTGAAACAGTATATACAGCACAGAAGACTAAACACAGCAAATACCACCAAGGATAATCAGCTATGCTGCAATTGTGTCATGCTGAGCTAAGAAGGGCGTCACGATTGACATCGCAGAACACCCCAAAAAAAAACACCCGTACTAAATTAGTATGACTTGAGCGCGCGCAAACAAAAGAGAGGCCTGTAGAGGACGGAGACGGGTCGTAAGATATCCCCATCTCATAATTTCCTACACCAACTCAGCCTACACGGGCAGTTTGACCCGTCGTCCCAACCACTCCAGGCACAAGATTAATTAACTACTTAACGCCCATTTGATAATTTTCTTAGCAAGCAGATCGCGGAAGTCAGTGGTCAAAAGCTCCTGGATCTGGTGGTTTACTGGTTTTAGCCGCTAGTTTTTCACAGACTGAGAAATCTAATCTGCTGTAGGGGTAGTAGCATACCAGTTGCGTGCGTTTACTGGACATTTGACGCGGTCTAAGAAAATTCTCCGTAGCTGCTCAGGTAGTAGCATGGTCATGGCCTAGCGCCGAGGCCGTACGGACAGGTACTACTATTCCCCTAGGCTTGAAAAAATATGCAGGTATACATGGTAACTGAAGTCTGAAGTACTGGGAAAGCAGGATTTTTCTCACACGCCCGACTGCCAATCTCGCTAAGAAAATGAAGGAACTGGGCAGCGGATTCACGGGAACTAGTGGTGGGTCAGGTGCTCATGAAGCGCAAACCCGACCTAGCTAGTACCAGCTAGCTAGAAGAGCAGGTTCTTTCTCAGGCGCGCGCGCGACGGGCAATCTCGCAAGAAGATGAATGAAATGAGCGACGATTCAGGAAACCAAAGGTCAGGACTGAACTTTGATTATTACGTACTTGAAGAGCCCCCTAGCTAAACGGTGACCATCCGAGACAGCGCGCGCTGGCTAGTGGAGGACATGAGCTCAGCATCCATCATCTCCCAACTGCTCATGACAGGGGATCGACATGGTAACCCAGACAGAAGTGCGGAAGCAGCTTCTCGCTTGTGAGGCGCGCGCAAGAAAATGAAGGAGCTGAGCGTCGATCCACGCATAGCGAAACATCAAGAACCCCCTAGCTAGCTAGCCGTGACCCGATACGAGCAAGGACATCACCTAGTAGCAGCATCCAAGTGCTCACGGAGCGCAAACCCCACCTCGCTGATACTAGCAGCTAGTAGCAAGAAAGCAGGGAAGAAGGAAGCGCGAGATTACCTTCTCCGCGCTAGCTAGCTCCGGCCGGTGGCGCTCCGCCGCCGCAGGTTCGAGTCCTTCACCTGAGGGGAGGAGGATTCGCTTCGGGTGATGCTGAAAAGCGCCGAGGAGGAGGAGATCGGTGGGCGAGGGAGAGGGGAGGAAGAGGAGCAGGTGGTGGTGGGAGTCGAGTGGGATGCTTGCTTGTTTCCTGTGCGGGGAGCTAGTGAAACATCGTGTGGGCGCTGGTATTTCTACCCGCAGCGCGTGCGCGTGCGCGTGCGCGTCGCCCGCGGTCTCGTGCCATCGTGAGGCGTGACGCGCGGCCCAGGGCAGTGGGGCCCGCTGGGCGTTTCAGACCGCGTGCTGCCGTGGCGCTGGTGCGCGCCACGTCTCTCTGACTCTCAAGTGCCCCGCGAGACCAACCGGTCTACCGCCGGTCCTGTACGCGCTCGCGCTCGTGCATCGAATTATTTGACGCGCTCAGGCTCAGCTCGATCGGCGGCTGAATTGTGGATGGGATCGGACACCGGAGACGAGGAGGAGGTTCTAGAACCAGAGGAGACCTGACCGCCAGGTAAGTCCCGTTTTGCGATCAGTGTGATGTGCGATGACGATGCTTATCGTAGGCGGCTGTCGCTCTCTCGCAATAGGTCATCACGTGCTTCGGATTGGATTGGAGCTCACCTCCCGTTGGTAGACTCAATCAGTAGGTGTTCTTTCAGTACTTCAGATATTTTGCACCGCTTGCAGATCGTATCTGCCACTTAATCCGTAATAAGCTCAAGTAATCACCACACGAGGATCAACAGCCTGCATCTGACACGACTCTGTAAAACTCAACTGACACGCAGATACAAGGTGTAATTTTGTCATCAAGATGATGTGACAATCAAACTTTTATTCTTGACTGATCTATTCGTGGTCAGTCATCCGCGTGTCAGCTGAAAAGAGAAGAATTATAAAAAAACGAAAAGTCCCGCTATAAAGATCCATTCGTTGAAACAATAACGAAAACATCCATTCGTTGAAACAACAGCCCTAACACCACCAAAACAGCACCAGAAATTTAGCTTCTCCAAAATTGACGCATCTAAGAAGGAAACGGAGCACGAACACCGCCGTCCCCCGATCAAAGATCTTAGGTCATGCAGAAAGTGCTCGCTTTCAAACCGTCAAAATCCAGGCATGAAGCGCCCGGTGGATCTCATCGGTGGAGCCTTCCGGAACACGACTCTTCAGCCATATCGATGACGACAGACAACTGGTAGATCCTCATCTTGGCATCGAGAAGGAACCCTAGGACCACCACCTTTATTCGAGCAGAGCTAATCTAGGAGATGGTGATCCGGAGTGTTGTTTCGTCGGCGTGGACAAGACATCACTAGAACCTACAGCTCCCTGGATGGACCACTCCGTCCCAGATCTTGGCCCAAAAAGCCCATCACAAAGACCGTAAGCCCAGATCCTCGTCGATAGGAACGAACCAAAACAACGTTCACCATCGCCTCTGAAAGATCGAGATGTCGCCTAGAGGGGCGGGGGGGGGGGGGGGGGGGGGGAATAGGAAATTACAAACTCTTGTGGATTTGTCTTGTAAGAATGCGGAATTAAACTATCGTTTAGTTTACAAGCACAAACCCTAAATATGCTAAGCTCAACTAAGTGTAACAATAGCAATTAGAGCTAAGCAAGATAGGTACAAGATATATGTAGCACAAGTGATAGCAAGATATATGTACTTCAAACACGATGGCTATCACAAGGAAAGAGAGCTCGGGTATAGAAATAACCGAGGCACGCGGAGACGAGGATGTATTCCCGTGTTCCCTTCCTTTGCAAGAAGGTACGTCACGTTTGGAGGAGTGGAGGTCCCACGAAGGATTCCCCGCGCCACGAAGGTTCACCCTATTCTCCGAACCACACCCACGAAGGATAATGACCCTTTCCTTATGGTTAGCTTTTCCTCCGCTCCGGAGATGGCAAGCTCCACAACCACTTCACAAGCTCCACGAAGGAGAAGCCCGGGCCTCTTCACAATCTTCTTGAAGAGATCACCGGAGCACCAACCGCTAAGCCAACTAGGAGGTCACCCTCCAAGAGTAACAAGCTCACGGTCTCTCACTCGAACTAATCGTGGTGGAGAGCTCAACACTATGCAATGATGCAAAGCAAGAACACTAGAGGTGTTCAAATCCTTCACTCTCAAATCCCACCCAAACAACAAATGCTAGGATGAGATTGGAGAGGAAGAACAATGGGGAAAGTCAACCAAAGACTCCAAGATCTAGATCCAAAGGGTTCCCCTCACTTAGAGAAGAAATGGATTGGTGGAAGTGTAGATCTAGATCTCCTCTCTTAGATCCCTCAAGAATTAGCAAGAACTATGGGAGGAATCAAAGGGGAGAGCAAGTTCTTCCAAGAGAAATAATGGAGGTGAAGAAAGGGGAAGAACTGCCTCAGCTCAAGGTGGAAGAAGCCTATTTATAGCTAAGGTGGAAATAGAACCGTTGGGGGAAAAGACAGGAAAAAAACAAAGAAAAAATGCCCAGAAAAAAGTCCCAGGCCGGCTGACCGGATGCTGGGCCGAGGAGGCCGGTCAGCCATCCGGCCCAGCCGGGCCACCGACCGGATGGGAGCAGGCTGCGCAGGAGGCGGCAGATAGCCACAGGCGAGCGGGGCGAGCGGGCTGCGCAGGCCGCGTGGGCCGCGCGGGGCGGAGGCGGCCCAGGGAGGCGTCCGGCCAGGGCCGGGGGCAGCGCCGGCGGGCGGACCAGGCCAGCCGCCGGTCTTGGGCCAAAAGGCCACTGGAGCCGGTCCGGTTGGCGCCCGGTTGCGGACCGGGTGGGCCGGTGGCTGGGCCGGTCGGCCGGCTGGCCCCTCCCCTTTTCATTTTCTTCTTTTACTTTTTCTTTAATAACAAATGCTCCCGAACTCCGATTCGAATGAAACCAATTTTGTTTGAGAGATAAGAACAAATGCTATCCTATGGAAAGAGAAAACACAAGAAACTATAGGAGGGGATTTTATCATGAATATAAAAGGTAGAACCTTATATCATGAATAACCGGTAAAATCACCCAACCTCGAAAACGCAATAGAAGATGCATGCTAACTCCGTTTTCGATGAACTTGGGCTTGTTGTAAAGCTAGCAATAAGCTCAAGAACCTCAAACCAAGAAATACCAAGAAGCAATAAGAATATGCAAAGTATGCAAAGGATTGAGCTCCCTAAGACGATGTGATCAAGTTACCCAACCGAAAGCCCCTCTTAATAGTGCGGCTATCTATCCTATAATCCGGTCTCCCAACATCCACCTTGAGACCGGTAAAAGGAAAACCTAGCAACGCCATACCTTTGCCTTGCGCATCCCGCTCGATCTTGATGATAACTCTTCAAGCTTCACTCAAGCCGGAATGCCTCACTTGATCAATGTTGCTTTGTGAAGACTCACAAATGCTCCCCCATACAATATGATGGGAAAGCTCCATTGATGCACATCTTCACATGTACATTATCACCAAATGGACGGCAAGCTTCAAGCATGTGATTCACTCAAGATGCTCATCTTGAACTTGCCCAACTCAACCTTGTATCTTCTCATACTCACATAAGATAGAGCATGGCTAATATTGAGTTCCACATAAGAACTCCATCTTCATTTCTTCTTCTTGATCATATCACATATATATCTTCATACCGATGATCTTGATGCCAATACACAAGGTATACCTTTATCTTTATGGCATCCATACTTGAATCCAACACATGGAGTACAAGTAGTACCTATGGAATATTCCTTCATATAAACTCAATGAAAACATTAGTCCATAGGGGTTGTCATTAATTACCAAAACCACACATACGGGCAATATACCCTTACAATCTCCCCCATTTTGGTAATTGATGACAACCACAATAAGAGGGTTTATATAATGAATATTAGAAACAAGTACGCAACTTATCCGAGAATAAGTTGTATACAAGAGGTTGTATTTGATATGGTCAAGTAACACAAAGCTACTTGGCCATATCAAAACCGGCTCTACTCACACAACTACAACAAATGCAAGGGATGTGAGTAAAACCAATATATATAGAGAAAACTCCCCCACAATGTATGCACGTGTGATGAAAATGAATTCATTGCATACATTGTCAATATTAACCTTTGGGATAGTTTCCACTATATATATACAACCATGCAAGACATATAAATATGGAATGCATGAGAGAAAAAACATTTAAGCACAAACCAAACTTAAGTAAGAGGCAAAACACTTAAGCACAAACCAAACTTAAGTAAGAGGCAAAACACTTAAGCACAAACCAAACTTAAGTATAAAACCATTCCCTTAAACCCTCTAAACTTCTCCCCTATTGGCATCGAGTGCCAAAATGGGTGACAAATTTAGAAAGCCAATATATTGTGAGATCCTCCCCAAAGTGTGCTCTTCTCATAAATTGAGTGGAATCAAATGCACATATCCAATGATGTATACTTGAAGGAAGTCAAACTATATTGAGGATCAAAGATTGAATAAGAATAACATGATGGAGAAAGTTTTCACAAATAAAGCAAGCAATCAAAGATCCAATTGGACAAACAAAGATATCATGATAAGAGAGATATAGTGCTCTAAATAAAGTAAGAAAGCTCCCCAAGGTTCGTGCACAATTTATAATGTTTGCATTTGAATACAATATGCACAAACATGGAATCCTCACTCCCTATATATCATTTAGAACACAACTAAGATAAAGAGAATATGCTTATCAAGAACAACTTGAGTCCAACAATTACAAGATATGGGTGTATGAAGAAACACAAATAAAGCAAGCACTCATAAATCTTCTTTACCAACACCACTAAAATCAAAAGGATAAGAAGATGGTTGGCAAAGAACAAGGATATCAAGGTGATGGATTAACACTCTTATGTATATGAGTTTCTATAGTGAACAAAGTGATCCATAAAGAAACATGCACACACAAGAGGTTAACAAAATAGATAAGACAAGATATCCAAGATGAAGTCATAAAATATACCAAAGGATATTTGCTTAAAAAGCATATATAGCCTATGGCTCCAATTTTCACTAGTGGTATATGAATGAGCTTCAACTAAGAAAATCTCAAAAACATCACAACCAACAATAAGGGAAGTAAAGCTAGTTGGAATGTTTTGAGAAAGGCAACAAGTATCATAAATATGGATTTATTTCGCAATTTCATCAATATTGCACATAAGAGCTCTTTGAGGAATTGATATGCAATAGATTGCTAGAGGGCATATTTGAGATAGGTGAATCATAAACATGATATATATATTCCTATCATATGCATCTTCTCAAATTACTCAAATGTACAATAAGAAGTTTTCTTTAAAAAGGATTTTTCAAGAATCGCAATATTTTTGAAATAAAGAATTTTATGCCAAGTTGCAACCTACAAGAGGTTGGATGCTATATGAGTATGCATGAATAAGATACTTGTTACCGAGATAGCAATGGCATGGTGTAGTAGATAAGAGTTCATCGATCATCCTAGCTTGACTCCAATTATCATATGGTGACAACACCTTCCTTATAGATGAGACAAGCCTCCATTGCACCTCCAATGTACCTAAAACATCATTCAAGTACATCTTGGTCCCCAAACTCATTGGGTCCAATATGGTTAGACTAACCACAATATATATAGGACACACTCCATATAAATATGTGCATATTTAGATGAAATTTGAATTTCATGCACATCTTAGCCATTTAGGATTTGATGGAGTATATCCTATATAATGGATCAAAGAAAGCAAGCATGCTACAAGTATAAACAAATTACATATAAGCATGCACCAAAAATTTTAAAGATCCAAGAAATATATACTTTGGACAAAACACCAAAAGAATTGAATAAGACATAAAGGTGTCACAAAACAAATTTGTCGTCCAAATTATATCAAAGAAGCGAATCACAAAAGATTTGTTCAACAAAGTTCAACAAATGGAATAAGAAGAAATCATTGAGCATAAAGGATGAAATAGAGAAAACATGCTCAAAGATTTATCTCATTCAACAAGTAAGACATAGAAGAAGGAATGATATAGCAAACTCCCCAAAAGAGCAAGGTTCGAACAAATAAACCAAACCCTCTACACTTTTCACAATGGCATAATGTACCGTAAGGAAAAGGTATGTCTTCCAACACAAACACTTGATATGAATCAAGAGGATTTATAAAAAGGTTTTTCAAAGGGACAAGGAAGACATATGGGAGCAACAAGGATTTGTTGGAAATAAAATAAGGCAATAAGAAGCAATCCAAGGTGAAGATGATCCATAAATTCAACCATATACAAGGTTATCAATTGTCAAAGACAATGTGAATATTGGAATTAACTTCCGGTGGTATATCAACAAGAATAGTAAGGATCAAATTCACAATAAAAGGCATAGGATAAGTATATAGAATTAAGCACTATGCACGGATGAAGATTCTTGATAACTTCAACTAGTCAAACAATCACACACGGAATGATTAGAATAACTTGAAGCAAACGGTGTCCCAAATAAGATATAGAGATATGTATTTGAGGAAAAACCGCACCAAGAATTTCTTATTCACACAAGAACCCACAAGATGAGTAATAAAAGATTTTTAATAGGAATGGAGCTTGTTTGAGCAAACATGCCACCTAGGAACAAGATAATTAAGAGCATCAACTCTAAGTGGCATAACCTCATATGTTCACATTTTCTAGGCTTGTGATATGTACAAAACATATTACTCCCCCATAATGTGATAAAACATTTCTTCTAAAAAAGAGGCAACTAAAATTCAACTAGAGATGATTAATGGATATTTAGAATTTGAATTTCTCATGAGTATGACACACCACATAGTGACTAGATAATCTTGCAATATCAATACTAAGTGGTGGTACCCATGTACACACATTTTAAAGAAAGAGAGATGCACAAAGCATATTACTCCCCCAAAATGGGATGTTCCATTAATCACTTCAACGAGAGCCAAATAAGATATCATCAAGATGCATTAGGCTCAAAACAATACACAAGTATATGATGAGTCAAACAAGCATACTTGAATACCCAAGATAGGCAAGTAAGATACAACATATACAAACACATATTTGATACAAAACCAAACATGCAAAGGGGGCAAGTAACTTACAATAAATATGATGAGTTGAAGTATAAGTTATCGCAAAGAGGAACATTGGATATAAGATATAGATGATAATCCATACGACTTGGCTTGGTCAAAATATAATATATGAAGATCCCTTAATTCTTCATGAAGTAGCCAAGACTCCAATGACCTCCACATGCACCTATTGATCAAGTTTGAGCTTGTTGGTCCCCAACCAAGTTGGGTCCTAAGAGGTTAGTCACAATAGGCTTGGCAACCCAAATAGTCCTTTTCTTGAAACCACTTTGAGTTCCAACAAACTTGGCAAACACATTGCCATCCTTATCCTTCCCTAGAGAATAATCATCATCAACAATTATAGGGTTAGATAAGGTACCACATAAGCATGAAGAAGCAAGATGCCCCTTCTCACGGCATAAGTAGCAAGTGTTCCCCTTTTTCTTCTTTATTGATTTCTTCTCTTGGGGAACTTTATCTTGATTCTTCTTGGGAATTGACCTATCTTCAACTTGAGGTCGAGCTTGAGCTTGAGCTTGACCTTGTGGCCGTTTCCCTTGTTGCTTCTCACTTAAGTGCTTCTTCTTCAATGGGCATGATCTAACATGGTGCCCTTCAACTTTGCACTTGAAGCAAACAATCG